>NC_083624.1:790761-858261 GCF_963584025.1 Labrus mixtus
AACCTTAATAATGCCACATGTATTAAAGGAACAGCATGCTGTTTGTACAAGGTAAAATGATGTCCAGCCTTGTTCTGCTGCTTGTGTCAGCAGAGGCATTGCTGTAGCTCTGTTAGGCCTGACTGTACTGAGAGAAACCTCTCTCTTTGTGGTAGTGGACTCACGACAGGATGTGATGTGGTTACTGTTCTCAGGGTTCTGCAGGTACAGCTGCCTTTTAATTAAACAATTTAACTCCACACTGTAACTTTTAACTCTTTTTATATTTTTACTTTATTTATTTCAATTAATTTCATTTGAATTATTTTTTATTTGAACATATTTTCAGATTTAATAATTTCAGGGATGTTCTATTTTAATGTTTCTGTTCTTTCCTCTGTCATGATGCTTTTGATGTCTTGTATGAAGCACTTTGAATCGCCTTGTTGAAATGTGCGACATACAAAAACTTGCCTTGCCTTGTTTTAGGACATGAGAAGACTCTTTCTTTATTCCTCTGCTCATTGCTTTTCCATTTTATTAGTCTCTCTCTTGTCTCTGCTCGAGTGACTTCTTAGTTATAATAACTTGTAGTAGCTCATGATGCTGCCTAATAAAGCCTGAATAATTAGCCTATTTCAGCTCTGAAAAGACGTTTTGTAAACACTGATGTAAGGCAACAGGCTTTCAGCCCCCCCCCCCCCCCCTTTTTTTCTGCTTGCTGCAGATTTTAAATTTCGAATGGTAAGCGGCAGAGAATTGCTTCGTCCTGTGCCAATCCAATCCTGCTTGGTTCCACTTCAGGAGGTTCAGAGGTAATTCTTCTGGAAAAAAAAAAAAAAAAAGATTGCCAGGATTCCTCCGGGCTCAGCAGTAATTCCTGATGGAGACATTTCTGTCAGGCTTCCTACCTCGTCTCTAGTGGGGAGTGAGGCAACGATGATGATTAATTTGAGATCCTAGCTTGGAATGTCGTTGTACAACAGAGTGGTCTAATAATGCCTCGCAGCCAGCCGGTGCATCCTTCACATGCTACCATATACTTTTAAATGTGAAGTGAAAATGTGCAGAATCCCAAACGGGGATCTTGTGAGCGTGCTCGGTAATCTGTGGATGAGGTCGAGGTTTTCTGAGCAGCTGGTGAATACCCTGGCCAGGAAGTCAGTCAGTCATAGCAAAGCTAAGCAGGAGCTACATGAATGTGGATTTGAACGGGGACCAAGAGAGTGACATTAAATGTAGAAATGTTAGAGATCACGTTCAGCTTGTTTATATCATTTGAAGATTTCTGAGATCAATTGCCGGTTGATTCTTGACTGTTGGTGCCAATATCATCGATACATTTTTATACCTAACATGTAGGAGCATTATTTCAGATAAAGCCTTTTCTTCATTTAAAGTCTTTATATGTGATTTTTCACACTTAAATGTATAAATCAAGTATCTCCTCTGAAAATAACTCTGTGAGTCATGACTGTCTACAATGGGTGTAACACCCGAGTCCCACTGTCTGTGATGTTTTCAGAGTTTTCAGAGTCCTATCTTCACTTTGTTTACATCGCCCGGACGGCCGGCTGACTCCTCCCCTCGAGTATAAAAGTTGTTTAATTGAGGGACTAGAGAAAAGAAGAATAACATACTGTACTCACTGCTTAACTGTGTTTCTAGATCACGCTCATTTCAGGTAAATTTACATGCAGTGTGAAGATACGAGCAGAATAAAGATCGCTAGCATTAGCATGCTAACACAACAATGCAGCGCGAGTTGTTTTGGTTTCATGCTGGTGCTCAAGGGTGACATCTGCTGGATCAAAAAATCACATATAAAGACTTTAACTAAAAAAAATGACATTGGAAAAAAATAATAGGCTGACCCAAGCAGTTTAAAAAATGCCTGAAAGATTCAGCAGCTCTCCAAATTTCCCTCCAATATTAAATTGATTAAATAGGAAGTAGGTGAGAGAATGAATACTATTTAAAAGTATAAGAAATTATTCTACAAACTAGTGTATAAAGACTTATATATAATATAATTGCTTTGCTTTAATACAGTTTATAGCTTCTGTACAGTTTATGTTAATTTACTACAACTTTTTCTTTTTCTTTTTTATTTGTACTTTTCTTCTCTTTTTTTCTTATAATTCTATTTCATGTATAATTCAAACTTTTTTGTAGAAGCTGACTCAGGGAGAAACGCCCAAAAATTCCAATGTACCTGTACTGTCCTGTACCTGTGCAAATGGCAATTAGCATCTATTCTATTCTATTCTATTTTATACTTCTATACTTAAATGCACATTTGTTACTAAAGTCTGCAAATTAAGATTAAATACATTTTTTGTTTTTATTTTTTGTCCAAATTTAGATATGAAAGGGTCCCGTGTATTAATCCGCGGTTGTGTGCGTTCACAAATCACCTGATATGTCGTTTTGACAGATCTGACACACATCAGCTCTCTGATCCAAAAATAGCACGTTCCACTCAAAATGGCAAAATGGCACTCTGCAGTTTGTGGGTCTGCTGCTGAGATCAATTAAGGGAATTTGTTTTCCCAATATGGGCTCAGCCAACAAACAGCTCTTGGCTCTCTGTCAGCATGTCAACACTAGAAAGTGCCTCCAATCAAATGCTTATTGTTCAGGGTGAGGAGGATCGCTGTTGCTGATAGCGATTGGTGTGCGCTGGATCTGTCAGTTCCAGTCAAATCTTTCATTTTTGACTCCAGCTGTGGGCTGTTTGTTTGAGTGCACGCGAACACTCTGGTGATTTGTGGTTGGTTAAGACACATCTTCAATATCTCTTAATGATCTCAGTTGTGATGTTGCCTGAGTTATGTCTTTGAATGTTGAATGTAAGCTGCAGCTGGTTTAATGGAATGAAAAACTGAACTAATCCTCCCCCCCCCCCCTCCTCGAGCTTATTTCTTTTTTTGGGGGGCCCTGGTCGCAGTCACACCTGATGTACCTGCAGCTAATCCTATCCCAAAAACCTGATGTCCCTGTAACTGAATCCTGTCATAGCACTCAGCTCCTTCCTGACATCTCAGTCACACTTCTCCATCCTCTCCTCTCCTCTCCTCCTGCCCTTGTTTGACTTTTCTTCCTCTTCTTTTCTTTCCAGCAGACTGACAGACTCTTGGCCCATTTTTAGTTTTGTCTTGTATCTTACTCTAATTATATACCCAAAGCCCTGCGTTACAATCCATCGCCCTCCCCTTCACCCTTGCCTCTCCTCCTGTTCTGCACCGTGTCTCACACTCCTGATACTAACCGACATCCCATCCTCTCTGCTTTGATTCTCCTGACGTTCTCTCCTCCTTTTCTCTTCCCAGCATGCGTCTTTTTCTTTCTCTTTGTCACCTGCTTTACCCGCCCACATACCACTATCTTCTCCTGCCCTGCTGCCACCAGAAATAAACCCAGCTACAGGTCGTCTGTCACAAAACAGAAATTGCATTGTGTACCTGTCAGCGGCGCTCACATTTCCCTGCACCCCAGAGGAATGACTTGTCTTCTTCTTTCTCCTTCCTTCTTCCCTTTCTGATTCTTCACAGAGAGCAAGCTGCGCGTGCAAAAGACCAACCAATCCCTGTCGTACCTGGAGGACAGTCGAGTGAGGATCAACTGCTCCATCGCCTCCCAGACCAGCCAGGACTCCCAGCATGCCGTGCTGTGGTACGTCAGGCGGGCGACGGGGTCGGAGGCCGACGAGCTCCTGCTGAGGATCGAGAGATCGGGCGCGTTCGAGTACGGCGCCTACGCGGACGAGGAGAGGCTTCGGCGCAGAGTGCAGGCGGAGAGGTTGTCGCCCCGGCTCTACGTGCTGACGCTGAACCGGGCGGAGAACAGCGACTCGGGGACGTACTACTGCCTGGTGGAGGAGTGGCTGAGCGACCCAGACGGAGCCTGGTATCGACTCTCCAGGGAGTCCTCGGGGTTCACGCAGGTGCTGGTCAGACAGCCAGGTGAGGGGAAGGTCAAAGCTGCTACACACCAGTTAAACATGCTTGACCCCACCCCTGATCCAAACAGCACATCCTCCCACTCTCACATAGTCTGCTAAAGGCTTCGAGGCTGTCTCGCCCCCCGTGACCATACACCTGCACACCCGAGCAGAATCTAGGTGGCAAAAAATAAATAGTGTTGCCAGCTGTCATATGCAACGCCAGAAGGTAGAGTCTGGCCCAGATGGAGGATCTAATCCTCTTGTCCATTACTCAAAAACTTCCAAAGCGCTCAAAAGCACAATGTTCCTCCTGTCACCCAAAACCCTGACATCACCACCTCAGGACTGTTTCCTTAAATACCCTTCATCTCACAGCTCTTCTCTTCTCCTTCACTGAGCTGCTTCAAGCTCCGATTTTATAATAAAACTTCAAACCTCCCAATGCCAAATAAATAATGACAAACCCATCCCTCCTTGACATTCATTTTTTGCACAAGTCAATAGAGAACAAACCATGTGACGTGGTTTTGTAGACCAACCCTGAAGTAGCATCACCACGGGGTCTAACCAGAATCCTCCTCTGGGATGTTTTCATTGGATTTTGGATCATTACAGAAAATAATCTCTGTGTCAAACACACGTTTCTGAAGCGTAGGCGTTTTGTTCAGCAGGATAACCTTCACAGATGAACGCCATTTTTATGATGTTTGAAGCGTTAATGCGGCCGACAGAAGTAAAAAGCTAACGTTATGCTACAAGCTAGCTACACCACGGTGGGATGATTGTGACGTCACTAGCGTTACGCTTCAGACGATCTCCGATAAACTAATCCACGTAGCTTCATAAATAGTTTACTAACATAATATTCACCTGAACCTAAAGATTAAACCTACAGGAGACATCTCCGACTAGTGAGAGAGTTCCCGTCCTCTGTGTCCGGCGTGATGACGTTTAATGTCCCCGACGACCGCTGTAGTCTCATTTAGCCGCTTGTTAGCAACCGCCTTTTTAAAGACGAGTAAAAACTTCAAACTTCACAAGTGGAGGTATTACCTAACGTAGTTTATGTGGTCTAACAAAACACCAACATCTCTTCAGCTTGTGTTAACCACAGACCTTATTTCAGGAGTCTAACCACAAACACATTCAACATCCCCGTTGACTTTTAGACGTTAGACCCCATGGCGCTCAAATGCTAACTCACTTCCTGGTTTTAGGACTCGTTCCTGTGGCGCTCTCTCTACACACAAGCGAGCTAAAGGTGACTTCTTTGAGTTGTGTGTGAGAGAAGTTGTGTTCTCTTTATAATGCAAGGTGAATCCCCTGACATGGCGCCCGTCCAACTTAAACGTGAGGATCAAACTTTGTGCTCATCAGCCAGAAGGGGCAAACAAAACGCTACAAATGTACACAGTGATACCAACACTGCTCGATCGATTCATTGAGCCATCAAACTGCTTATGATCAGTGAATTGTCCTCATTGTATTTGACTTTTAATTCTTTAGTTTCAACTTTGAATCCAAAAGTGAACACATCCCTCCTGGGTTATATACATATTATAATGCTTTCCTTTTAATGATACATAAACATGCACATATGATGAATAGGATATGCTGTACAAACACCATGGATATTCATAAAGTGCTTAAAAAATGCATCCATCGGGAAGTCATCCAGAAACGTTCCCCGTCAGGAGAAAAAGATGAGTAGAGACGTGTGCCAGCACTCGCCTTTTTCCCCCGCCGCCTTTTTCTGCTTCTCATTTTCACTTTAACAAGAAGACGGATCCAAACTGAGTGTGAGAGGAACACAAGCAGGCCAGCTTTTTTTTGTTGTCTTTAGCCATAGCAGAACTGGGTCATTGTACCAAACCCTGCAGGACTGTAGCATGCCCAGACAGACACACTGGCCTCAGGGTGGGATCTAGCCTTACTGGGAAGCTGACAGACTGGTGATAGCTGTGGGCTGTGCTGTGGGAGATATTTATTTTTGCCCTTTGTTTGCATATTTGGAAAAGTTTGTTGTTACTGTTTAAAAAATCATTTGTAATTTGAAGGTCTAATACGGGCCTGAGCTAACATTTATTTTGATTATTTAATAATGTGGATACTCATTTTGTGCACAGAATGTCAGAAAAGAGTGGAAATTGCCCGCCCACTTTCCCCAAAGGCCAGACTGACATCTTTGATTTGCTTGTTTTTGTCTGATCAACAGATCAGAACACAAAGATTATTTTAATACCAGACAAAGAAAATCAGAAAATCACATTTGAAAGGCTTCAACCAGAAAATGGTTTAGCAATTTGTATTTCAAAAAATCAAAGAATCAATTAAAATTTATGCTGAATCCTTTTGAGCAATTAAGCGATTGACTATTTTCAGCTTGAGTACAAATAGATTCTCAAACAGCGGTGTTAAATGTTAATTTAAGGGGGGAAAAAAAGATCTGATTTGTGCTCTTTAAGCCTCGAGACATTAATTTTTATACATATTTTTTTAATTGTTATTGTTGTGCATTAGTCTCTCAATGATTTTATAAACTACTTTTTTTCGTGCTTTTCTGCACTCTTGTAAAGCACTTTGAACTGCAGTTTAATTTGTCTGAAAGGTGCTTTATAAATAAAGTTTGATTGATTGATACCTTCATTTTCATAACTTATTAATGTTTCTCTTCCTCATCTCATCGGTCTTTATCTCTGCAGAGGTTCGACTGCAGGTGGAAGAACTGGAGGCAAATGTGACCGTGGAAGAGTCCAGCTCCATCCGGCTGGGCTGCAGCATTCCTTCTCAGTCGTCCCGGGACTCCCGCTTCTCTGTGTCCTGGTACGTGGAGCGCTCCGATGACGACGATGACGAGGACGACGTGGACCAGCCGAGCGATGAAGAAAGAGGGCGAGAGTGCGTCTTCTCCATCGGACATGACGCAGTGTTCGGCAATGGGAACTGCAGCCCCAGGGAGGAGGCGGGGCCAAATTCTCGGCTGCAGTTTGAGAGGATGACCTCGGACCAGTACAGCCTGACCATTCAGGGGGCGCGGCCGACAGACGCCGGTCGCTACTACTGCCATGTGGAGGAGTGGCTGCTTAACCCCCGCAACGCATGGTACCGCCTGGCCACCAACAACTCCGGGTTCACCATCGTAAATGTACTGCAACAAGGTGAGTCCTTAATGAGGTCCGCTTTCATCGACGGCCGTCCTCTAATATCAAACCGCCAACACCAGAGAGGCTCATAAACGTTAGCACAAGATGAATTAAACTGCTGCTACTGACCATCCTTAAGTTCCCTCTGTGGTTCAGTACTGATCATGTAATAATGTTTCTGGTCAATTAAAGACCTCTCGTGGACTCTCTTTATGTCGTCCCTGCTCTGGATGATGTGGCCTTCCCCTCTCGCTGCTCTAATTTTGAAGAGAGGAATAAGCCTTGTAAAAATCAGACTGACAGAGAGCTACTGGCTGATTAGCCTTGAAGCTAAGTGATGAATGTGTAAACAGTAGAACTTGACGGGTACATCGGCCTTTCACAGATATATCAGCATGGGTTTTATAATATGAGCTGATAGAAAACTTTTTCTGTATAATATCTAATCAATAAATCATGTATGATAAAAATGATATTAGAATGTAATACCAAGTGTCACTGTCTGCAGCATGTTGCAGGATAGCACTAGGATTGGTTGACAGTGTATACATGAGTGCTGTGCGATTTTTTTAATTATTATTATTTTTTAATCATGATTAATCACTGAATTTCAATAGTTAATTGCGATAAATCACATTTTTAATCTTATGAAATGCCAATATTTTGCATTTCAAAATAGTTTTTGTTGTGCTTCCTTTATTTTGTGTTTTGTTCTCTTTAAAGCTATAAGGGTACTTTAGCCTTTGTGTCTCAATAACAGAGTGAAAAATGTAATTGAGGAATTGATAGAGAGATATCATCATCTTCTTCTTCTTCACTTCCGGTTTTGATACAAACCTGCTTTTATTTTGAAATAAAATAAGGAACTTCTGATCAAAAATCTGAAAATAAGGACACAGTTAAAAACAGGGAAACATTTGGGGAGCCCGAGGTGATGTCATGTGCTCCATGTACGGAGGCTGTCGTCCTCGCCGCAGTGGCTGTGGATTTGAATTCAACCTCAGCCCTTTGCTGCACATCATCCCCCGCTCTCTACTCCCAGCGTTTCCTGTCTCTCTTCAGCTGTCCTATCACATAATGGCAAAAATGGCCCAAAAAAAATATGTGCATGTTACTTTTGACTTGTCAACTGAGCTGTCTGGGAGATGTTTTTAAGTGAAATGATCACTGCAGCTGTAGGAAGGCGCTGACTACAGTGTGTCGTAAGGGACAAAATAGCATAGGATTAATGCAATTTTTTAAATTTTTACATTGACCCTGATTTCATCTTGAAAAGTGTAAAAAAAAAAAAAAAGAATCTGTAATACACAGCTCCTTGTATGAGAGATTATTCTAAATACCTTGAGATAGTCATATGGGTGCAAAATCAGTGCACTATCTATCCATGTAGAAAAGATCTAGTTTCATTCCAGCTCAAAACATCACTAAATCAGCTGGAAGATCTGTTAATGTTTGACTTTTCTGTTTGTTTTCTCTCCAGTCAGGCTGGTTTCTGTATCGACCCTAAAAATCCCGTATCAGTCAGACTCTTGTAACAGCTGAACTTGGATCTTAAGCTCTCAAATAGATTTGTTCACCAGTGTCAACAACTGAATGAATACCAATTATAGGAGTCAGTAGTTTCTCTGACTTTATCAATGAACCCTGTTTATACAAAAAAAGGTTTCTGGCATACCTGAAAAAACTCTGACACTGATTTTTATCTTTTGTCTCTCTGATGAACGCTAAACAGTCACAGAGTGTCAGACCTGTCGCGGTGAAATGACTCTAAACCAACCGTCACTGTGAATACACATATGTGTATATATATATTATTTAATTTAAATGATCAATACACACACACTTATTTATGTAAATACTGTAATCGACATCTTAATTGACCCATCTGTCACGTCACTGCAGTTTACTTATCATGTTACTTCAGCAGTGTGTGTGTGTGTGTGTGTGTGTGTGTGTGTGTGTGTGTGTGTGTGTGTGTGTGTGTGTGTGTGTGTGTGTGTGTGTGTGTGTGTGTGTGTGTGTGTGTGTGTGTGTGTGTGTGTGTGTGTGTGTGTGTGTGTGTGTGTGTGTAAGCACACCTGGACAATAAATCTGATTCTGATTCTGATCTTTCCTCCGTCCACAGTGTCCACTCTCAAGTCGGTCGTCTGCTCCACCGACGCCCTCTTCTACTTCGTCTTCTTCTACCCCTTCCCCATCTTCGGCGCCCTCCTCATCGCCCTGCTGTTCGTGCGCTACAAGAGCCGCAGCAACAGCAAGAGTCAAGAGGGCAAGAACGGCGCCCCCCTCCTGTGGATTAAAGAACCTCACCTCAGTTACTCCCCCACCTGTCTGGACCCTCCCGCGCTCAGCCTGCACCCCGGGTCCGTCGACTAAAAAGCCGGGGCCCGCCTATTGCCTTGCGTACGTCGCAGATGCAAACACAATGCCAGGGAGCGGATGTGGACTCCACCTTCAGACTTCAAACTGTCATTCACTGCTGTGTT
Source organism: Labrus mixtus (assembly GCF_963584025.1). Classification (NCBI taxonomy): domain Eukaryota; kingdom Metazoa; phylum Chordata; class Actinopteri; order Labriformes; family Labridae; genus Labrus; species Labrus mixtus. The sequence continues at coordinate 800,316 of NC_083624.1, forward strand.
AGTCGATCAGTTTAAAAAATCCTACCCTGGTGGCTGATTGTTTATGTTAATAACTGTGTGTGTGTGTGTGTGTGTGTGTGTGTGTGTGTGTGTGTGTGTGTGTGTGTGTGTGTGTGTGTGTGTGTGTGTGTGTGTGTGTGTGTGTGTGTGTGTGTGTGTGTGTGTGTGTGTGTGTGTGTGTGTGTGTGTGTGTGTGTGTGTGTGTGTGTGTGTGTGTGTGTGTGTGTCAGGGTATGGATGAGTGTGTGTTTGAACTAGATCTTGTGCGCCATGTTAACAAGGTTAATTGTGCGAGTACATCTTGAGGGGGGGGGGCGGGATATTATCATGAGCCTCTCTCTCTTTTGTTTTCTGTTGAACTCTTAGCTGCATTTGTTTTTTTTTATTACTCTGAATATTTGTCTATTTTTCAAAGAGATACAAAAAAAAACTGCGCACATGAGATCATCGGCCGATGCGGGAAAACAACATTTAAGAGAAGGAACTCTATAATCGACTCCGGCGTCTGAGTGGAAGCCCAAAAAAAAAAACTCTCCGCACTGATCCAAGAGCAGCCACAGCCTGGCCCCACTATGTTGGTTGCCATGGTGATTCTCTTGCGCCCACTGACTCGGTAGCTGGTTGCTTTGGTTGCCAGCCTGCATAGAGACAAAGGCAAGGACACACAAGTCTGTGTCCTAAAGTGAGGGTGTGTGTGTGTGTGTGTGTGTGTGTGTGTGTGTGTGTGTGTGTGTGTGTGTGTGTGTGTGTGTGTGTGTGTGTGTGTGTGTGTGTGTGTGTGTGTGTGTGTGTGTGTGTGTGTGTGTGTGTGTGTGTGTGTGTGTGTGTGTGTGTGTGTGTGTGTGTGTGTGTCTGTGTGTGTCTGTGTGTGTGTGTGTGTGTGTGTGTGTGTTGGCCCACCTGCCTCCACAATGAATTTGCCTTGGCAGACAGAAACAGGTCCTCGTGTGCCACTTAAACACTGCCAGACACTCTGGCCTTAGCGAGAGACCGTTCCGCCCCTCCTCTTCGACCCTCCTCGTTTCTGAAAAGGAGACAAGCGAGGAGAGGAAGAGGGGGAAGAAACGTCCCCGATGATGGAGGATAAATGAACAGTGCTCTCCTGCCGAAGTTACTCGTACTTTCACATGAGGGAATTTTCCTTTTTCTTTTCTTTTTTCCGGTGCCAAGATTTTTTCCACACTGTTCTCTGCAGCTACTGTTTGAAGTGTTTGAAGAGACGAGGGAAGCTGATTGGTTCGGAGGCAGATTGTAAATATGTCTGCTTACCTCCTGCTGTGGTTTTTATCGGCCTTTTGGGCCGAGAGGGCAATTTCACATGCAGTCATGTTGAATCAGTCGGATTGCCCTGCTTAAATAACGCAGTGGGGGGTTGTTGACTGAAATTAAATTCTTGCACATATCTTTAAGTTTGCCCAGTATGACCACTCCGTCCTGTCTTTAGACGATATCAGAGATGCACATTAGTTTAAAGAAAGACATTTTATTTGTTAAAGGCCCCCACTGAGGATCATAAGTGTGTAGATGTGCTTCAGAAATGTAACCTGCACATTTTTAAGAAAACCAGATTTAATGAGTGTGGGCATATGTTTTTGACTTTTGTCTTTATTTTAAAGATTTTTCTATTTATTGTTTTATACTACTTTGCATAGCTTTGTAAGATTTTTTCTTTTGCTTTGAAAATTCTCTAAGAAGAAGTGTTGCTGCTTGTGTTGCCAGGCAACTGCACCCGAGCAAGATTATGTCAATATCCTGTGTGTTGGCAATGTGGTAGATGTAGAAATGCTAGATTTGTCCTGCGCGTTGCAGCCTGTAGCATTTCATCACCAGATTGGTCGGTGTCAAAACACTGTTTTCTCTTCACCTATAAAAGACTGTGGCTTTACTTGTACAATAGTTGAACAGACGAGTCACAAAAAATCAATTCACTTAATGCTTTTTTCTGCTTAAGTCGCTTTTATTTATGGAAATTTGATGTAACACCTAAAGTAGGATGTTTGCTCAAAGCGGGCCCGAGGCTGAACTGTTAGAAACATCTTTGTTGTCATGGATTCTGGCTGAAGGCCTCGTCCTCCGCCCCCCCCCTGACGCATGGCAGACGGGTTGAACATGTGTATCACCAGAGGTGTGACATCATCGACCTGACCTGGGGCCTAACCCTTTCACTGCCAAGACTGAACATGAGAACTCTTGAAAAAACTCGACATCGTTGTCTCAATCGTGTCAACATGTATATTGCATGACAATACCGCAGGAGGACTTTTGATGTTTTGTAAAAACTTTGAACTCTTTGAGCATTGTGTTTGTGTGACAGAGCAGTGCCCAAAAACACACACATGACTTCCTGAGCCAAGAGTCAAAACAAAACCCCCCCACCACCCACACCCCCCTATTTCCATCAACAATATTTAACTAACACCACCAGACCCTCTGTGAGCCTGTGAAGTAATCTATTTCAAGAATGGGTGTTGTGGAGATTGTGTTTGATATTAATGCTCATATATGTCTTTTTAAATGTTTTGCTTTTATGCAACACTTCATTAAACAGATTTATGTCAAAAAGACAAACATACGTACCTGATGCTGACACAAGATTTGATGAGATTTTGACTTCTTTCGCTGTTTTTTTTTTCTGGTTCATTTCATGTTCACCACACTCTTCTAGTTTGGAGTAAGGAAGGTGCTGTGAAGTCCCACCGGACGACTCGTTATAAAAAAAAAAGTGTTTTCACATGAGTTATATGAAATGGAAAATGTTCTTATGCAGAGACTTTTGGTACTGTTGTGTAATACAAATACTGAATATTGCAAGCTAACGAGGAGTGAATTATGTAACATGGCAATAATCACTGTCTTAGTCTTAGAAATAATCTGTGTGAGAGAAACTGCTCGTACAATTGGAAAATGTTTTTATCCATAGAACTACCTGTAAGTAAAAAAAATAGCTTTTCATGCAGGTACATGCTACAACTAGCAAATAGCACGTGTGAGGTATGATATGAGAAAGATTACATAATTGTGAAGCGTGTGAATGAAATTAATTTGTAGATGATGTGTGATCTCACACAGCGATGGCAGCCATGTTGAGACCTTGTGGGGATGAAATGTTGCCTCATTATATTGCAATATTCAGTGTTTGCACTGCCTTCCCTTTCCCATTATAAACAGTCTTTAGCCTGCTGTTGCTATTTGGTGTGATGCTAGTGCAAGTCAGAGGTGTTTATACATCAAAACTGCAGGAAGAAAAAACCCTTCTGTGTGTTTTTAGGCTGGAGTAACACAAAGAATAATTGATGGAGCTGTCTGAAAGATGTTACATGATTCATAAGTAATGCTTCTAAATATTTTTCACTAACAATTCAACGGACGAATATCGTCATGCCTAGCTCATTATAATTTTTTTCATAAGCGAGAAAGCCTGCAGGAGTTTGTTTGGTGCTTCTATTGCCTTTTTCTTCAGTCTTGAACATTCCCAGGGCTGCAGGTTGTGAAGACGGTGCCACTGAACAGCTGCTCCTGCTTCAGCCTCGGTGTGTTAAATCGCTTTATCTTGGTTTTAATTCCTGTAAAAAATGCATTTCATCTCTCCAGACTCGAGCCAGGAAGTGCAGGCCATTGCCGTGGTGTGGTTGACGTCGCAGCTCTGCCGTCATCATCGGAGCTGTATGGTCAAACATCGATGATGTTTGGGTTTTTCTTTTGTTGAAATAATGATATTTTTACCAAACCCTGGCTGCCTCCCAAGATTCCTCCAGACGCTCTGACAGTATTGTAGCTGGTTTTTTGAGGGCTGCATGTTTTGGGCTGTGTGCTGGCACCAGATTTAGGTGTAAAATAGTTTGTGGTGATATTTTCAGTTCAGCCAGTGACGCTTTATTTTCAGTGATGTATTTTTATATGACCATGTTTTTGTTTTGTTTTACTTAATTTAACTTTCCTTTGTTACTTTATGAAATAGTTGCCCATCGTGACCGTTAAAAAGGCACTTTGCTATTGTCAGTTTACTGCAATAAACTACTTTCAGTGCATCTTCCTCTTCTACTTTCAAACACATGCATTTTGTAGTTTTTCTAAATTATATTTTTGAGGCTCCTCAAAACAATTTGATTTACAAAAAATACTGCATGCAACCTTCTCAACCATCGTGTTCTGCTTTAACCCCGAGGTTAATGCCCTGCAGGCAGCGTCTCATGTCTGCATGAGAGTTTGACCTCTTGAGACCCTCAGCCAGCAACCAGACAGTTTATTTACTCTGAATGTTCTGTTTTTCTGTTTGAGAGTGAGAGGGAGAGAGTGAGAGAGAGAGACAGTGAGACAGACAGAGAGAGAGAGAGATGGATTGGTTCAGTTTGTCAGAGGATAAATGATGCTTTGAGGACTGCTGCAGGTTAACCAGGCACTTTTTTTTGACAACCTCAGCAAATCACATCTCACCATTCATAACTCATCCATTGCAGATGGACTTCCTCACTCTTCCACCACCTCTTCCCCCCCCCACACACACACACACACACTCTCACACACACACACACACACACACACAGTAAACTGACTTCAGTCCACACCTTACATAAACTTATTCCTGACTTCTTCTCCCATGAATTCATATTAACTCATATTAACTCACACACACCCAATGAGACCGAGAACAAACACCGCCACCCCGTTCCAGAAATCACGGTGACACAAAGCCGCACTCACTGCAAGAAACCTCAGTTTGGTGTTTCTTGTGGAGTCACTTGTTCGTTTCCCTCGGTTCTGTGATGCACGCTGGCTCTTTTGCAAGAAGGGCTTTTGGTCGACTCTTGACGAAACAATCCGCCTCGACTGAAAGAGCCCCCACACTCAAAGATCTATTGATGCTGCTGGAAGCGCCGATAGCAGGCACGCTGATATCGCTGATGTTATTGTCAGCCGGCTCCGTCACAACTTCACAGGATGCAAAAAAAAAAAACCCACTGAATCCTCCCGCCTTTGAGCGTTATATATTCCTGTCCCACTTTCTCCATTATTATTTTTTTCTTGTTCTCTGTTTTCCATTTTCTCCAGCGCACACCCATATGAGAAAAGATCTACTTTGCATAAAAGTAAGCAAAGCTCACAAATCCATAGTCCTCAACTATCGCAGAGGATTCAGACACCAGAGGGCACACATGGGCAGACAGTACTTAACGATCCAGAGCAGCGGGGTAGCATTCAGGCAAAATAGATTATGATTGATGTCTAGCGAGAGAAGGGGCGATGAAGAGAATGTAAAGACAGGGAGGTTTGGAACGCATGATAACAAGGACCGAGATAAATCCATAAAGATTAGTGTGGCTCAGGAGCATACAGGTGTGAATATCAGGAGGGGAAGATTGTGTTATTATACAAAACATGTGCTTACTAATGCACAGCACTCCACTATAAGCAGGACAGATATGTTGTTGGAGACATAAGGAGGTACAAAACCAACAGCTTGTGTAGAGTGTGACTGGTCTTTTTTAAGGCCTGAGCACAGCTTGTTTCACTCACCTCTGTATGATACTACCCTGCAATGTGTGCTATGACTCACTGTGATGCAAGAACGAGTCGATAAAAAACAGAGAAATCTTGTTCATACACAGACAGTGCACTGGTTTTAAATAAATAAATGTGAGTGAGTAATAAAAGAAGTGGGAAAAACAGATGTACCACCTGTACTGATGAAAATGGCTCCACAGTTTGCTATTGATGTCTAAGACATCTCTAAGACGGCGCCATCTGTGTGAATTCTGCTGATAAAAAAAAAAAGGATCAATAGTTGTATTAAGGGCGTGTTAGTTAGGACTCTTGGAAAAATGTTAACCATGGAAAGTTCTGCTGAGCAAATCCCATGCTTCATGTGCAGCACAAAACATTCACTGACATTCAAAACACAACAACAACCGGCGGTCCCACACCATTCATTATGCAGCTGAAACATGCACAAATCTTTACAAACACATAAACTGACATGCACACGGGAATATTCTCGTCCCATCTATATTTGATAAACTCTTAAATCCTGTGTGTGTGTGTGTGTGTGTGTGTGTGTGTGTGTGTGTTTCCACTGGCTCTACCTTCAAAGTAGTAAACTGACGCTAAGGTTGCTGCTAAGGCAATGCTCCCCTGAGATCTCTGCATTTAGTCTCTATTCTCAAAGGCCCCGTGAAAGCCTGGAGATTTAGTCAGATGTGGAGCTAATTAACTATTCCGGCGTCTCATTCTTTTATTTGTTTTATTGAGTGTTTAAATGTGAATCTAAATACCTGATAGGTGTGTGGATTTAGCTAAACATGTAGCCTATAATTTGAAAGGAAAACAGTTTTGCAAAGGCCGTTTCAGCCTTTCTTCTCAGAGTTAATGTTGAGTCTTGCTGGTACATGTTGCAGTTCCTCCTATCCAATGATGGGATTACCAGAGGGAGTTTAACATCCAGCTTCAGTGAACAGAAGTAGATGAAAGGAAGATTTGTGTCCTGGGGCAATTTTAAACAAGACTAATGAGAGTCAATATCTATGCCGTCCGCTCTTAGAGGCTTTACTTAGGCACAACTTTAAGCTAAATGCTAACATGCAAATACTTGAACGTTTATCTAGTTAACCACATTTGTGTGCAGCATTTGAACTAGTGTTGTAGTCAAGACAGTGATTAAGCATAACTTCATTTAATTTAGCTTTTAGATGATTATAACAAGCTCAAATGTTACTCAGGAACAAAACCACATGCCCTCAATTTTCCTTCAAGTTAACACTGCATTAGCTACAAAATTACAGCTTGCTGTCATGCATGTGATGATAATTAGCCAGAGGCAGTTCAGTTAGATTTCTGCAGTTGTGGTCTTGACTGCTCTTGAAATGAATCCTGAATATTTCTTGTCAGAGACCAACACTGGATATGATGTGGTGGAGTATTACAACCTCTAATGCTAACGTATGCTAATACGCCACGGAAATAGGACGACCGAGGTTTATGGGAAATTAAGCATGAAGGTATTTCTTATAAACCATTTTGACCTGACTGTTGCCCTAGATTAGTAATTATCATTTAGCTTGGTTAAAAAAAAACAATCAAAAGGCTTTGATTTTACGTCTTTAAGATGAAGTAGGTCTACTTAATGTTTTTTTCCTTCTAATCCAATCAAAGACCTGCTCACCACATTTGTAGTTCTATAATAAAATCCATACACGCAGATGTATAATCACCATGAGAAAAGAGAAAAACTACGCTCATGTAAGCACCACAGTGTGTGCCCTGAAGCATTTTAAAGAGCTGTATCGTAAACGAGGGTTGAGAAGCAGCTGCTCTCTGACACTGCATCCCCTCTGTGAATCACTGCTCACTTATCCATTAGGAGTACAGGATGCAGACTTCAGAACAGTATCCCACCGTGCTTGGGGGCAAAGCACAGATTTTTGTAACGCTGTACCAGGCAAGTTGTTATTTCAATTGTTAATCAGACGCTGCACATTCAATCAGATGAAGACTTTATGCATAAGTAAAGGTGGCTACAACAGAGAGCTAATCAGAGACGTGCATCTGGTTCTCCTGTGGGATGCCGAGTAATTATGAATGAGCAGGAGCAGGCAAAGCGAGTTCACTAATGTGCCTTTAGTGCTGAAGATGAGAAGCAGAAGAATATAATTCGACTAGCTATATAATGATCCCAGAAAAAGGGGGGAGGGTGTGCCATGGAGGCAAAGAGAATACAGCAGGGAAAAGATAGTACTTCATAAATGGCAGCTTAAAGTGCAAGAGATGGTGAAATAAATCGGTAGGAAATGTAAAAAAAGTCCTCCTGGAACAAACAGCTTCAAACAGTATTTGGATGAACGTGTTGAATATTTGACAGCATATAATATACAAGGGTTTTTCTTTCAGTGAGTCATCTCTTAACATCCTGAATACAGTCAAAGAAACTGGTTTTATAATACATCCTGGTTTTTACATTTACAGATAGTTGCTCCCTGTAGTGGTTTGTGATCCAGTGGGTGAGAGGCAGACCCTGCAGGTCCTGAGGGAGGACCCTGATGTTTGTTAATCTGACCTCCTTCACCGTGTAGTTTATACATCCTGTGATACTCTGTCAGAGTCTGAACCCACCACCTCTGCCTGGGACAGAGACCCCCCCCCCCCCCCCCTCACGGCTCTGTTCTGAAGATACAAAGCTACACATGATGTCTGTCTGACTCGTATCAGTTTAAAATCCTTTCTGGACTTTCAGTTCACCGCTAACTGAATGTTTCACTGATTGAATTCTCAGGGTGGGAAGCTCAAGTGCTGTTAAACTGTAATTATTCTGCTGCATTCTGAGTTACAAACTGTATGAACTGGAATGTAAGATATTATCATTTTATCGCTGCACAATTGAAAAGCAACGGAAAAGATAATCTGGAGGGTCATTGGGTCAAGTATCCTGACAGTGCAGAGTAAGCATTTGTAAGCATTTAACCAAATAACAGCTGATAAAACCGTCAGCTAGCTGTCATGGAGGCTGTCGCTTCACCTCCTCTCACTTGATCAACAACGATCATTATTAAAATCTGGAAGTAGGGGAGAGCGGGGTATCTTGTCACACTTTTGGCTTTCACCTAAAATTCTCGGTCTAAGTATATCACAATCACTCAATTTACTATATCAAATTAAAGATTAATTTCTTGTGCACAAATGTATAATCTTCAGATTTTCACTTCAATCACTTCAATAATAAATTCTGCATGATCAAGTACAGAGTGTGCATTTGTGACAAGTTGCCCCATCACGGGGTATGTTGTCACTCTATGCGGGGTATATTGTCACATTATATTTTTCAACAAATAATAACATGTATCACTCTTATTCTTGCATTTGAAAGTCAGATTTATTGAAACAGCTGTTTTCAATGCCAGGGCTTCATCAGTATCAGTGCAAAAAAAAACGATGCAGACCAAAAAGACTACAAATATCCTAAACACAAACAAATTCATCTTGAACTATATCTTTTTTTTAAAAACTATTTTAAAAATTCTAATTCAACACGTTTAAATACATCTTTCAGTGACGTAACAGTGTCTTGGTGAGGAGATGTCTGTAGTAGTAGGCTGAACATGATCATCAGCCCATCACTGATGTTGGCATCGTCATCTGACCCTCAATTTCTACGGATGTCATCTTTTGACAGTAGCGTGTGAGGGTCCTGTAATTAATGCTGAAGTCTTTGGCAGTACTCTTTATTGATTTATTTTCAAGTTTTACCTGCCTCACTGCCCTTAACATTATGTCAGCTGGTGTACTGCCATTGTCGGTCTTTCGTTTATAATTTTGAACCATTTTAGCAGGCTTCCCTTCTGTCCTTCTTTATATTCTTCCTTCTGCTTACATATACATACAAAAAAATAATTTCATCAATAAATATTTTTTAAATTAAAGGCTTATTAAACACCCTCCTGTATATTTTTACCATTTTGTGGCCACATCATTTATAACAATTGAATTACTACTAATAATACTTTGTGAAGCAGTATATCAACACACACGTTGTTGTTTACATGTTGCACAGCAAACATTAACTTTAACAACTAGAAAAGTTGGCTTCTGCAGTTCTGCAGTTGGAAAATGTTGTAATATATGTATACTGGGTATTAGTCACATGTGACAACTTGCCCCAGAGTGACATGTGTGCTATTGATAGCTATGCCGCAAGCTAGCTTTAGCGCAGGACTTTGGTTCAGGTATCAAAATAAACATTTTCTCTCCTCTATTCTGTGTAAAATATACCCAATTGAGCATACTTACTAATCAAATGTTTATGACATAAAATTACAATTAAGTTTTTTTACTTTTATGTTGGAAAAAGATCAAAATTGTTCTCACCTCAAATTACAGTGACTTGAATGACTTCAGAACTGTGAGTTGCACATTCAACGGTTATAATTATAGACAGCGCCCTCTGGTGGTGGAGATATAACCCGTGTGACAACATGCCCCGCTCTCCCCTACATCAGGCTGCATGGAAAGTCAAAACTACTTTTTGTAACTCGTAGCTTATTTAAAGGCTTTATATGTGATTTTTTGATCCAGCAGATGTCGCCCTTGAGCACCAGCATGAAACCAAAACAACTCTCGCTGCATTGTTGTGTTAGCATGCTAATGCTAGCGATCTTTATTATGCTCGTATCTTCACACTGCATGTAAATTTACCTGAAATGAGCGTGATCTAGAAACACAGTTAAGCAGTGAGTACAGTATGTTATTCTTCTTTTCTCTAGTCCCTCAATTAAACAACTTTTATACGTGAGGGGAGGAGTCAGCCGGCCGTCCGGGCGATGTAAACAAAGTGAAGATAGGACTCTGAAAACTCTGAAAACATCACAGACAGTGGGACTCGGGTGTTACACCCATTGTAGACAGTCATGACTCACAGAGTTATTTTCAGAGGAGATACTTGATTTATATTTAAGTGTGAAACATCACATTTAAAGACTTTAAGAATTAAACCAGCTGCTGTTTTTACCTCAGCTAACATGCTGTCGTTTGATCTCTTTTTAAATGTTCAACAACTGAAGAGACAAACCGTATTGAAAATCTAGACGGACATCAGGCAACATTAAAAATTATAAACATTTGACTACTGATAAGGTACGGACAGTTTAGTGAGCTAGCATGACCAAATACTGGCTTTACTGTTATACTGAAGTTGCATGGAGGATTTGATTTAACCCCTTCTCAGCTGATCAGGAACTTTAGAAACAATCAGTATTAAAAAGCTGCAGACACATCAGGCCACATTTACATTTAAAAAAGCCCTTTGGGGGGCGCTGATGGCCTAGCGTTTAGGCCACGCCCTATCTACAAAGGCTCCATAATTTATCCATTATCAGGATAAAAGGTCAAGCGCTGATGGATTTCTGACCGTTTTACTCCCTTTATCCAGCTAACCCTCCCATCTATTAGGCTCCTGCTTTTAACCATAAGTGGTACCTGTGGATGTGGTTGTCATGGCACCAGAGTGAAGTCCTTCCTGGTTGACTTTGATGTATAAGTTCGGGCTCAGTATGTGGGACATTATGTGTCTCTCTCCTGTATGAGCAACCTCTCTACACACTCCCTCTGTGATTGTTCACATCGCTGCCGCTCACATGGCTCACTCTGAATTTAGAATTTCTTGATAAATGAACACATGTGGTGTGTAAACAGAGCGACACAATCTGGAAAGAGAAGCTGTCAATTAGCTGAGAATGAGACTGCGACGTGGTTTAAGGAATGTGGAGCATGTGTAGGTGCTGACTACTCTCTCGCACTGAATTATGTCCCTGTCTCCGCGCAGCAGCAGTGACACTGACGTACAAAACGCCTGTCATCCTCTATTAAAGCGGAATCAGTCACAGGAGATTCCCTCGTTCTGTATAAACACGTGTTGTTACACACAAACTCTCTGATCACACGCTCTATAGGAACACCGATGTAAACATATGCATTGATCCGGTGAGCAAAAGTGATGACATTAATCTGCCATGTTCAAATGAAAATTCAGATTTTTTTTTTTTTTGGCATCAATTTTTCAGCGGGACTGTGACTCGCCTCCGAGACATGTGCTGCATTATTGAGAGTGAGCTGCTTCAGTTTGAAGTATGTCATGGGTGATTGTAGTTGACAGGAGACAAAGACATGGAGATAACGTAGACATGTCTTTAGTCCTTCTGGGTGTCCCCGGGACAAGGGTTCTACTTTTGACTCTGGTTCAATAAATATTGAATTGATTCCCTGAAAAAAGCTTCCCACTCACCACCGTGCTGCTCACCAAATGGTCAGCGGCACCGGCCCAGCGTGAACCACTTGTTCATGAATGTATGGATTTAAACTGACAGGAGTTAAGTTTTTAAATAAAGGGCACATCGACAGTGTCCACTCTGCAGCAGCACTCACACTGTGTCCCATCCTCTGCTGCACAGCAAGCTGCACTGCTCTATGAATCATACATCCAAGTTCTGTTTATGATCCAGAGCTGTTTTAAAATGGATTCATGCAGCCTCACTATCTTATCTCTTGTTTTCTTATACTGACTTGAAATACCCTAAAATATGGAGGGTGTTTGCACAAAGTCGCCACCTAGTGTTAGAAAAAGGAAAAAGTAGTAAAAGAGCTTTGTAAAAGTGTCAAAAAAAAACCTCTCAGGTGAAAGTATTGGATCATTTAGAAAATCTGCACATCAGTAAATGTTCTAATTATTTGGCTAAATGCTGCATAAAGGATTATATCTTTAAGTAATACTAAGTATAAGTACTGATTATGTTTATATAGCATTTCCATCTTCATGAGAACACCTTCCTTTTTTTGTGATAAAGTAAGTAAAGTCAAAAGTTGTGTGAAATCAATTTCACCAATTTATTCTGGCCTTGTCAGATAGCATGCTAACATTTTGTCCCTCATGAGAGCATGGAGTCCCCCCGTGACATGGAGGCCATGGAGTTGACATGGCCAGAATAAATTGGTGAAATTGAGGTTTGACAGCTTTTTGTCCTGAAGATCTGTGAGCGTGCTTCCTGCTTTACCTTCGGTTATTCAACAGCAGAATATGTAGGAAGACATTTTCTGATGCATGCTTATTTATTAATATTAATAATGTTTGATAGATGTTTCTACAGCTATTTGATTAATCAGGGTTTTTATTTTATGTCGAAATAGGCCAAATACCTGTACGTCCTTTGGCGCCTTAAGATAAGACGATTGAGAAGTCAAATTCAGTAGAAATCTATTTGAGTATTACATTTAGTAAGTCTGCCAAAACTGCTTTCCAATCCAGAGAGCAAACAGGAACGTGTGGGATCCACTCGACTTCATTTGAATCTCTTTGATCTGAAAACTGAATCTCATGAAATCTGTGTATGAACATTATTCTTGCTCAGTGAGGTCTCTTAAAGGCTTTATATGTGATGTTTTGATCCAGCAGATGTCGCCCTTGAGCTCCAGCATGAAACCAAAACAACTCGCGCTGCATTGTTGTGTTAGCATGCTAATGCTAGCGATCTTTATTCTGCTCGTATCTTCACACTGCATGTAAATTTACCTGAAATGAGCGTGATCTAGAAACACAGTTAAGCAGTGAGTACAGTATGTTATTCTTCTTTTCTCTAGTCCCTCAATTAAACAACTTTTATACACGAGGGGAGGAGTCAGCCGGCCGTCCGGGCGATGTAAACAAAGTGAAGATAGGACTCTGAAAACTCTGAAAACATCACAGACAGTGGGACTCGGGTGTTACACCCATTGTAGACAGTCATGACTCACAGAGTTATTTTCAGAGGAGATACTTGATTTCACTCACTCCCAAAAAACATCAGACTCCCCCACACTCACCTCTTCAACATTGCCTACAACCCCTAACTCCCCCCCTCCCCCCCTACATTACTTCTTCGTTGTTTTTTGTTTTGTTTTATATTTTGTCAAAGCGTCTGAGTTCTTAGAAAAGCGTTATAAAAAAACAAATGTATTATTATCATTATTATTATTATTATCAGTGTGAAGAATCACAAAGACTTTAAGAGAAAATAAAATGTCACTTTGTGTGATATCAAAAGAATATTTCATATGGAAGTTAAAAAAAGGAAACTGATGATGTGTTAAACACAAAGCTCCTTGGATCATTTATTCCATGATTTATTTTTACTTCAAACTTACAGTTTTTACAGAGTAAATCAAACAATGTTCAGGAATGTTTTGAGATTTGAAGTCTGCTTAACCTCCCCCCCCACCCCCCCCACCCGGGTAGCGATGAGAGGAGATTGTGACAGAGCAGGACCAAGTTCAAAAAGTTTCTGTAGAGGCACGGTGCAGCTTCACTCACATCAAAGTGATCTCGCTTTGACCAGCTTTACGCCGCCACACAAACCGCTCTGACCGTGACCCTTGACCTCTGCTCCAGATATGAATGTCTGAGTCTTTTTCCCGCTGGCTGCTGTGTGTTGTGTTTTCTGGGACGGACACGGGGGGGGGGGGACACATTTCAGCGGTCCAGTGAACGTTTCTGGATTGCGTCGGCTACCACGGTGCGCAGGAGGGCGATGACAGAGCGAGGGTCGTCGCTGCTGACCACGGCGCTGCCCGATACGATCATGTTAGCTCCCGCCTGCAGCAAAACACAAACACACCCTTAAACACACACTCGCTGCTAAAGAAACTCACAAAACCTGATTTATTTTTTAACATAAACGTGTGTTGACATTTCTCACCTCTGCACACTTGTGAATGGTGTCAGGTCCGACTCCTCCGTCTACCTCGATGTCTAACGAGGGGAACTGACTCCTCAACCAGCTCACCTGAGACACATGAAAATAAAACAGATGCATGATGACACTCTCTACAACACATCTTCAAGACATTTACAGGACTGCACGAGGAAACACAGTGCTGCAGGACAAACGAACACATCCTCTGGACCCATTGTGAATTTAAAGGTGCACTATGTAGATTTGGTAGTGACATTTTTAAGATAGAGAAGTGAAACAATTCTATGAAATATTTTCTCAACTTAATACACAAATTTAATTTAAAGAAAAAAATCCCTGGAACTCTGTTTGGAGTTATAAAGCTACCAGGAGAGTTACAGACCCCTCACCAAAACTTCTCGCTTAGCATCTTATCTTCAAACTGTGATCCAGGGAACAAACTTTCCTGAGGACAGTTTGTGTTTAGAGTTATGAACAGTTCATTCTGTGTTATGAACACAGAATCTGTACATTTCTCCAACTTTCACATTCCTCTACCAAAACTACAAAGTGCACCTTTAAGATGTATAAACGACTGAGCTGTGGTAAAGTTCTGTGCTTCTTTTTGGCCTGTGATCTGTTACAGGCGTTTTAATAACAAACTAACTTCCCTTATCTTAAAAAGAGAAAATAGGTAAAGAAAGGATGAGGCAGAAATTTGAGTCTCACACCCGTCATGTAACTTTAACTTTTACAGTTCAGTCAAACTCTAAAGTGTTTTTGTTTGTTTTTGTTTGAGTGTTAGTTTCTTATGATTTTCTTCCCTGTTCTGTGGATTTTATTCACCTTGGGCATCATGTCCTCCATGAACTTCTGCCCTCCAAAGCCGGGTTCAACCGTCATGACCAGAGCCATGTCGATCTGGTTAGCCCACGGGGCGAGCTCTTCAACTGTAGTTCCAGGCTTTATGGCCACACCCACCTACAAAACACACAAACAGAGAAAACACACAGAAAGTCAAGTCGCCTGAATACTTTACACCAGGCCTATTCAAGTGGCAGATCACTTCTATTTACAGTTTTTAAGAAAGTAACTCAAACGGGGGGGGGGGGGGACGGACGGACGGACGGACGGTCATTGTTGTCACAGTAAAGTTTTAAAAACAGCTCAGCGCTCCTGTTTAATAGAACATCTTTGATCCTGTGCTCGCAGCCTATCACAAGCTTCTGTTGTTGAGGAGAAAAACAGCTTTCACGCTGTGTACTGCGGCGGCCCCCAGGTCCTTGTGGCCCCCTGAACATCAGAGTTGAATAGTCCTCAAAGATAACGACTCATATTCCCCCGTCTGTTACGTCCTTACACATGTGTTTAGAGTTCAGGTCAGTTTCTTCCAGACGAGTCTGATAAAAACTAAAGATTGTGTTTGTGCATGTCTCCAGGTCGCTCACCTTCATGCCACTGTCTCTGATCTCCTTGATGAGGTTTCCAGGGTTGGTGGTGGCCTCCAGGTGGAAGGTGTACTGGTTGGCTCCTGCTGCAGCCATGGGCTTCACCCACTGCTCCGGCCGAGACACCATCATGTGCATGTCTGCAACATCACAACCCTCAATACTCTCCTCATGAACAGCTGCAGCACTCATGATTCATGAGTCATGATTCATGAATCATGATTCATGATTCAACTCAGAAAGATAACAAAGTTTATGTTCCTGAAGTGCAGCATATGTTTGAGTTTTCTCTCACCAAAGAACGGGTCCTGGCCTACAGACTTCCTCAAGCACTCCACCATGGGATGTCCGAAAGTGATGTTGGGGACAAAATGTCTACAGAGAAATAAAAACAGATCATTACTTCCTGCTGTGATGAAATCTCCTCACCTTGCACAAACAGCTGCACACATAACCGGTACGTGTTGCATAATTAGAGGAAGAGGAAAAAGCAGAATTTGACCCTGAGGTTTAGAAAGCTTCTTGATTTAGATGTTTTAAACACACAAACATTTCCTCCCCCAGATTAACTTTTTGCATGGTAGCATAGCTTGTTGATGTTAGCCAACTTTAGCTCGCACAGACTGAACTTTCAATAGGCTTGCTAGTGGTTAGCATGCTAGTTTATGTTTCCTGCAGACACACTGACCCGTCCATGACGTCGAGGTGCAGGTAGTCCGCCCCGCACTCCATCATCCGGACACACTCGCTGCCCAGGCAGGACAGGTTGCTGCTCAGGATGGACGGGCCGATCCTCGCCATGTAAGCCATGCTGCACTCTGAATGCTGTTGTTACTATCCGACCTGTCTGTCTGCACTGCAGCCCGGCAGAGAGAGGAGAGAGAGAACAACAGAGCGGACAACTTCCGCTGATCACCTTCAAAATAAAATAACCGTTAAACTTAGAAAAAATACGATATACCTTAAAATTCAAACAGTGTGTGTGTGTGTGTGTGTGTGTGTGTGTGTGTGTGTGTGTGTGTGTGTGTGTGTGTGTGTGTGTGTGTGTGTGTGTGTGTGTGTGTGTGTGTGTGTGTGTGTGTGTGTGTGTGTGTGTGCTGTGTGTGTGTGTGTGTGTGTGTGTGTGTGTGTGTGTGTGTGTGTGTGCTGTCTGAGGCTATGTGTGTGTGTGTGTGTGTGTGTGTGTGTGTGTGTGCTGTCTGAGGCTGTGTGTGTGTGTGTGTGTGTGTGTGTGTGTGTGCTGTGTGTGTGTGAGTGTGTGTGTGTGAGTGTGTGTGTGTGTGTGTGCTGTGTGTGTGTGTGTGTGAGTGTGTGTGAGTGTGTGTGTGTGTGTGTGTGTGTGTGTGTGTGTGTGTGTGTGTGTGTGCT
Source organism: Labrus mixtus (assembly GCF_963584025.1). Lineage (NCBI taxonomy): Eukaryota > Metazoa > Chordata > Actinopteri > Labriformes > Labridae > Labrus > Labrus mixtus. The sequence goes on from NC_083624.1 coordinate 817,315, forward strand.
GTGTGTGTGTGTGTGTGAGTGTGTGTGTGTGTGTGTGTGTGTGTGTGTGTGTGTGTGAGTGTGTGAGAGTGTGTGTGTGTGTGCTGTGTGTGTGCTGTGTGTGTGTGTGTGTGTGTGTGTGTGTGTGTGTGTGTGTGTGTGTGTTCTCCTGTTGTAGATACAGGTCAGTGGTTCCTGCTGCTGATTATTTTGCTGCTTGTTGTGATGATCCTGTTTAATGGGTTTGGATGAATGTTTGACAGAGACCCAAACCAGGCTGTGATGTTGAAGGTTAAAACTGATTCTATAAAACATTAAAGGCTCACTACAAGAGTTCAGGATGATTTGTACACCTTTTGTAGAGTATTATGAGAGCTTACAGGTAACACTGGATAATGATGAATAACGTTGAGGTGACCCCCCCCCCCTTCTCCTATTTATTTATTTAATTTCATCACTATTATTTCTCTAAATAATTTCCTTTTTTTCCTTCCTTCTGTTTATTTTATCTGACCCTTTTTTATTTATTTATTATTTTACTTTTTATATATATTGCTTTACATTTTGTCTGTTTGCATATCTATGTTATTAATTGAAAACCCAATAAAAACTGTTAAACAAAAAATAAAATAAAAGAACCGTTTATAATAAGTCACAATGTTTAGTTAATTAAAGTTCTGAATAAATTGGCTATTAAAGAATGTTAAGGATAAAATAGCAGCCCTTCGTAGTATGACGACTTCTTCAGAGATGACAGATTATCAATTTGAAACTGTCTGTTTGGATGATCAGACTGTTTGGTTTGCATCATTGAAAGTTGTATTTCCTGTGTAGATATTTGTTTTTCTTCAGTTTGGAAGCGACACAGGAAAATGATTTTGCTCATGTAACTGAGAAAAGTTGTTTGAGGTAGTTTTAGACTGTTTTTCTTTTGTAAACACAAAGAAAAGTGAAAAAATGGTTACGATCAGAGAATGCTAATTCAAGCATTGATGATGCTAACATGGTTTCAGTACTGATGTTTCCAAAGTGATATTAAACCATAGTATTAGTAAAAAAAAGGATTTTCTTTTTTCAATATTAATACATATAAATAATTATGCTTGTGTCACACATTTAGTTGCGTTCATTTCAAATTCATCCAGTGTTATAATCTAACCCTAACCCTAACCCTTTTTTATCATACTATTATTTAATCAGTAATAAAATATCAAGCCCCTGCAGAGCTACTACAAAAATAAATTCTATTCTGACCAATTAGGTTTAGTTTACTTAACGTTTATACTAAGACTATTATTATTAGTTATTTTTACATTTTTTATTAATTAATTTGGTGGTTTTGCATAAATTTTTGCTTCAGTAATTACCTTACACAAATATCATTTAATTGCATTTTTATTTTGAAGGCAAAATATCCGAGCATCCGGTCTCACCATACGTGTCAGTAGGTAACTTGATGCCCTTATTCAGGTTTTACACTTCCGCCTACAAAATAAGACAGTTCCCACTTCTGACACTAGATGACGCAATGCTCATGTGAGTAATGAACTCTCTTCTCTGCTCGACAAATATAAATATAAATATAAATATGAATATAAATATAAATATGAATATAAATACCTTTTTGTTTTAATGAGGAGAATGATACAGTAAAACAGGCTCATGTTAGCTTCCCTCTCAATGGAGTTAAAACTTGTTATTTGAGATTTATTTTTTACTGCATCGTCCTCAGGCTGCTATTAGGCCTTTTGTTTTTTTAACTGAGAAGTCATGACAGAAAATTATGTGAACAGAACCTGTAAAACATTTTCCTGTTTGGCTGTTTTCAGTACAAAGAGACTTTTTTGGGTTGTTTTGGACTAATAGTTTTGCAATCTGTCTACTGTGGAAAAGTGTTTGCTAAGCGCAAAGAAGGCAAAACAAAAATGTCCAAACCTCATGAACCACTTCTCTCTTATTTTGAGTAATCCAGCAGCACGTTCCCTCTGTCTATTTTCTCTCTGTAATTGGCACTTCATTTCATGTTTTGATGTCTCTCCATCTGTCTCTGCATTCTGCTCTGCCATCACTCAACACTGACGAATAAATAAAAAAAGAATTTAAAATATACGATAAATGTCAGAATGAGAAGATTGACAGTTTGCATATCGGTGGCATTGCGTTTGCATTGGCGCCTTATGGACGCATGCATTTAATGATTTCAAGTTGTTTGGAGCTTTTAGGTTTATTGATGCAAGCTGTGTATGGATGGAGAACAGGTTAGCCTGCAGGGTTTAATTGTCTGCCAAAGATCTGTGATGAATCTTATTCCTTAAGACCTCTCATGGAAAGGAAAGCACACCAGAGGACTCTTACAGTCAACAAAAGTCTTTTTTATGCTGTTCTTCTCGATGCTTACTTCATAAATAAATGCATGATAAAACAAACTTACCAAGTCGATAAAACCAAAATCTTTAGTGCATGTATATTGCTAAATCAAGATGGTAATGTACACGTTTGAGTAAGTCCTAGATGTCTCATAACACCTGCATAAACCTTCTTTTATAGGATTTACTGCTCAAAGTTTGCAGGGGCTTTACTTCAATTTCAATAGAGTTATCTTTGTTTCATTTATTTGTTTGTCACCTTCATCATCTTGGATTCAGTCTGATGAAATGCCTGGAATGTTTTTTTGGTTGCGAGTGTAAGTTGTTCTGATTTATAAGAAGCAGATGGCTGAGGTTTTTTAAAAAAGCCTGTGCAGCACTCTGCCGAGCCTCAGCCCACAGAGCCACACTCGCACCGCCTGGATTGGCCAAACAGCATCTGACATTTATGAGTTTTTTACCCACGTTTTGCATTACCCCGGCCATGGAGGAAACTCTGGTGGCACGGCGCACTCAGGGCCGACAGGAGGATGATATATGCGGTTTGTGAGTGGGGTTGAGGCAGAGTAAGTTGGCGTCACTAAGAAACGGGGGCCTCTGGAGTCTCTGAGGAAGGTATTAAGTTTTTGTGGAACAGTGCCATGGCTGCAAGGGGGCGGAGCTTCTACTCTGTCCATGCAAAAAAAATCATTTATGGCGTGTTTCTGTGATGATTATCTTCTTCACTAAGATGGTTTTAAACAACAAGGGAATCCTGAGTGACACATTCTCCAGGGGTTAAACAGTCCATTTCCTCAGAGGTCACGCTCAAGGTTGATGCATCGCACCAGCCTGGTTTCTGAGTGCATGTTTTGTCTTTAAGAGGGGTCGTTCTCGACATATAGGACACATTCTTCACCTTAACTGTAAACAGCTCAAACAGCAGGCCCCTCATGTCAGTCAGACGCAGGCTTCTGTTTACTGGAGGTCACTATTAAACACACCTTTTCTTTTTTTTGTTTAGTGGGGGAAGACCAGCTAAGGAATGTGAACTTCAACTCATTTTCAGGATTCTGTCAAGTTGTTTACTATTCCTCAAACTGACATATTCTCTTTTTTACTTAAAAAGTACTTTGCAGTGTCAGTTATGTCCTATAGCGTGCATCACCAAAGGCCATAACCCTCTACAACAGCTCACCTTATGGGAGCAGAGAACTGTCATCATCATGATAATATCTGTAATCTGTTCTGCTCATGCTACTACACACTAGTGTAAGATGGAGATCTTTATTTTTCTCAGGTTGAGATAATAAACATATTTGATTTAATGCTAATTTCATTTATATTTATAATTTGAACTTTACAAGAGCATCTGTTTGATACGATGCACTGTGCCTTTAAGGTTACCCATGGTTACGGTTGGAGACGTGATATTGCTTTAAGACAAGTAAGGCGTCGCTGTTGTTGTTTATGTCATGCTCTGTTACGGACGGATATCAAAAAGTATGAGACGCACAGCAGAAGTTGTCCCCGTGCTTTTACTTACCCACACCCGAAGATATATCTTTAATTAAGTATGTTTAGTGTTATAGTTAACGGCAAGACAACCGAGGATAATCAACATCATCCAAGAAGCGCCGTTACACTATCCTTACATTTAAGTTAACGACATTGTCTCACTGCTCATCATCATAGTGAATAGTTTCAACTGATAACGTATCTACACTCCTGCACTTTAACATATATATGTTTGATTGCACAGCTCTGGAGAACCCTCTATATCGTTATTACACATTTACCACTGTCATCACTGTTTTTGCAAACTTATATCTCTGACCTCCAGCAAGTATTTTTACATTCAGTTGACAAGCCTGAATAAATGTTGTATTTCATTTTTCATTTTTTAAACCAGTACGAATGTTAAGTTAAGTCCTTGATGTATAAATCTCTTCTTAGTATTTTTTTTAAATATATTTTAAGTGCTTATTTATGTCTCTATTCTTATATTATTTTATTTGTGACATGCTGCTGTAACGCCACAATTTCCCAGTTTGGGATCAATAAAGTAATTCTATTCTATTAACATGTGAACAGTATGGAGGACGTTTTCATAAAGCATGCAGAGAAATCAAAACATTAAAGATTTTCTTTAATCTGTAAGGAGAAATCAATCTATTGCTGCTGTGGTGGATTCAGATTTAAGTCTTGCTTCTCTGTAAACTTATTTAACTTCATTTAATGGGAAGACTTTCAGACTGAGGTCCAGCGATCATCAGGAGCCTTCACTGTGTGAAATGTACCGTACATGTAAATGAATACTCCTTGGTGGCCTGTACGGTCTGTGGTGCTAATGAGCTCGTGGATGAAAGATTTCTGGTTACATGCGTTCCTGCATCTCAGTCATCTGTGAAGACAATTTAAAAAATAACTTTTTTTTTTCTCAAAAAGTCGAACGCTAATCGATCCCATTCCCAGTCTACTAAATCAAAGTACGTTCCCATGCAAGATGTTTTTTTTTAACTTCCTTTTTGATGTAAGTTTCCAGTTGCTGAACTTTTTAATTAATGCTTTATTTTTTTTCAATCCAGTAAATTAATGTTTTTTTTTTAATTCTCAGAATGTTCCAACAAAGGAACTTTTTCATTAAGTTGGCTTCATATGCCGTCTCATGTGTGTCCCTGGAGGTTTATATATTTAGCCTTTAGAGTCGGCTAATTAACAGCTGTGCAGCTTCAGGTATTAAACATGTTTGAACTTGTTTCACGGTCACTTGAGTTCCCCCGTTTAAAGACCAAGAATTAATAATCAATGGGGGAGCGCAGAACACAAACAGCCTCATATATAACAATTGTTAATCTGCAGGGGGGGGGGGGGGTGATTACAACTCCTGTGTGTTCTTTAAGTACTCTTCAAGATGTGTACATTTTGCACTCAGCAGTATGTGAACTGTTACTTTGGATAAGCTGCGTTTGTGTGACCTTTAACCTTTGCTCTGGGACACAGGAAGGAGAACGGGGACGGACTCTTGTCTTTTTCCTGTGCAGCGGTCGATAGTGGAACACTTGGTTCCCCTCCAAACTTTTGATGTATTATCCTGATTGAAACCTTCCTCCTGCTTCCCTCCAGCCGTTGACTCTAGCCTCCTGAGCAAACAGATAGCGGTAAAGCGGCTCCTTGTGATGGTCGGAAGGAGCGTGTGGAGCGTGTCTCCCTGCAGCTCTCTCCCTTCCTGGGCTTTATATCAGCGTGGTCGGGGTCCAGGGGGGGGGGGAAAGGGAAAGGTGGAGTGGGTGCAGTCTCCCTCCGCTGAAGGTCAACGCTCCTAATCAAGTTTGTTTTCCTGTGAGTGAGAGGTCACAGGGAGCATGTGTCCCTACAGTAGATGCTAAACATGCTAACATTTGATGGCAGGATATTTGTACCGATGGGGAGCAGGAGAAGAAAACGAGCACAGCGTGAACGCCTCCACATCTTGAATCTGGTCCGTATGGCTGACAGAGCACTGGTCCAAAACCATTGACTGTATTTATGGACCCCGCTTCTCCCCCTCCGTGTTGTGAGTGTAACTGAAGCTAAAATACCTCCTCGACAGGCCGACATATTGCACTGATGACGTCGTTTGGAGCCGCACACAGACGGGATCTGCCCGGTGAAGCCAGTTGGAATCGATGTCACGCCGTCAGTCAGAAAGGAGCGCTCTAGTAGACGCGTGCAGACACTTTAGACAGTCACTGTATATAAACGTCATTCTCTTTCTATTGGCTCAAATTGAAATCTCTGGAGTATATTTGGCCACGTTCAGACATCAGCTCACTCTGACTTTCTGTGGTTAAAATACTAGAGGTCTGGAGGAGAAACTCTGGGTAAAGTCTGCATGAAAAATGCGTCTGTTTGCGTTCACACACAGACTAAAGAACCTCCGGGTAGACTAATCTCTGGAGTTTTTCAGGAGATTTCCGTATGTGTGAAAAGGGTTTAGGTTTCCACTCCAACTCGCAAAATTACAATCTGCACACTCACTCTTCAACCCATGTGTGTTTGTGGAGTGCTATATTAGTGTTGTAGGAAGTGTTTAAAAGTGACGACCAATAAAACACACCTGCAGTAAGTGCTTATCACCACAGGGGCCGCTATAGAGACAAACAGGGATCTTTTGGGGTCGTAACTTTAAAGTATAATTTGACTTATCAAGGGCTGTTGTGAATGTGTTTATCCTCCCTGATTACAGCTGCTGACTGGATGTCTTAGACGGCTTCTCATTAAGCTCTGACAGGAAATGAGGAAGCCACAATGACTCGGTTTGGCCCTCAGATCTGAAATCATTAACCGTATTAAATTACCACTTTCGAAAGCAGATGCCAAAGTTGAGGTTCTTCGTTCTGCTTGGCCTGAGCTGGTTTTGCTGATGTTGCTTGGTGTTGGTGTATTTTCAAAGTGTTCCACAACTTTAGGAGAACAAAAAAACAACAACTTGAAAACAGAGAAGCATTTATGTCAACATTGAAATAATCATGGGGTTCGATGTTGCTTTGCTAGTTTGACCAGCATAATCACCTTTTACATCAACGATTTCTATGAAATCAATGAATGTGATGGTGTGTGTTCTTTGACTTGACCTCAGCTGTATGAACTCTGACCACGGCACACTTCAGAGCACTACAGTGACCAGCACACAACAATAATCGCCTGTGAAAAGCCCCCTCAGGGTGAAATGGACCCCTCCAGCAGTCATCACTTAGAGCTTTATGAGGGCAAAGTGGCACTTCAAAAAGACCATTATGGGGCACCGGTGACTTTCCAAAATGACCGCATGTAGCCTACTTATTAAAGAGTCAAAAAAAACAGATTTATTTTGAGTATTTTTTTAGCTGCTGCCCGTGGAGTAGGTCCGCCTTCCAGCTTCATATGAAGTCTAATCCGCCCGATTTAATCTTTAATATTTGAAGATTGTGGATGCAGACGGGTTGCTGGCAGCAGGGTTTAATATTTTCTCACAACATGTGCTCTTCATGTGCTGAGTTCTGGTTTATTAAACTCGGAAATCCAGCTCTAATAAAATTGCATTCCGAGATCAGACGGAGAGATTTTTTTTTTTTATATTTAACACTCCTTTTTCTTCAAGCTGGTTTAATATTGTATTTAGTATCTTGTGCTTCAAGGTTTGTATCAAATAACCTCAAGGCTTTAAGAGTTTAACACCTTTTGGCAGTTAAACACATTTATGTGATATGCAACCCTTACAAAGCTTAAGTAAATCTGACTACATATTTAAGAGTAAGTATTGCTCCAAACTTCCCAAAGCTCCCATGTCTGTGTCGACAGTTTGCAGGCTGAACTGTGAATCAAGATGTTTCATAAGAGTTAAACTTTAGGGAACATCAGCTGCAGAGCTTTACTCAGCTGTGGGGAGAAATAAAAAAACAACGTAAAGGAAAATCTCTCTGGCACATCGCCTTTGGATTTAATAAGTTTGTTTCCCAAAAAAAAGAAAAAAAAGAAGTGAGAACCATCATCATCATCATCATCACTACCACATGGTCCAAGTGGGACTATGAATCCTGACCCCATCTGCTGCTTTCAACAGCTGTCGGACCCACTGTGGAGAGAGCGGAGGAATCGAGCAGCATTCACACATTTTGTCCTGCAGTGACGAGTCATTCAGGGATCTCTACTGCCGCCCAATAAGAGAGAGGAGAGAGGTAACTGAGGTCCACATAGATGTAGCTGCATGAAACATATGCACGCGCGCGTACCAACCGCTTAAATAAGGACGTCTACACTTAAAGCCCCCAGAAAAAAAAATTGCTTTTAAAGTTGCAGTTGGTGTTTTTCTCTTTTCTTATTCTGCTGTTTGGTTTGGCATTTGGTTCAATTCTACAATTCACTTATCAGACTCTTTTATCCAAAGCGACGTACATCAGAGAGTAAGAACAACACAAGCAAGGATCTAGAAAAAAGGGAACAATGTGAGTAAGAGCAAACGATCAGCTTTGAGTCTGATTGGACACACAGGTGCTGACAGGAAGTGACCAGAGGCAAAGCACAACATTGAGGGCAGTTCTTGAGAGCTCTAATCAGTATAGAAACCATCTTATAAGTCGTCGTTATCAAACAAAAACCATCGTCATTACCATCATCATCATCAATAATATGGAGACCATCATCATTAAGTTAGTAGGTATTCATGAAAGAGCTGGGTCTTTAGCTTTTTCTTAAAGGTGCAGAGGGACTCTGCAGATCACATGGAGTTTGGAAGTTCATTCCACCACCGGGGGGCGACAGAGGAGAAGAGTCTAGTCAGAGACTTAGGACCCTGTTGTGAAGGTTGGATCAGACGCCTTTCATTGGCAGAGCGTAGTGGGCGGGAGTAGTGATTCACCAAGAGCAGATGATGTCACTAAATGTCAGATTTTCAATAACAAAAACAAGGCAGTGGATTTCTCTCAACTCTACAGACTGCACAGTCTATGAGGGGAGGAAGAAGCTTCTTGGTTTCAAAGGTGAGGCAGACGGTTAGTGCCTTAATCCTGCTCTTCTTTTAGCATCCAGCAGGGGGAGCATCATGGACTGTGGCTGTTTTTGAAACCGCCTACTACTAGTATTCAAACGTTTTGATTTGGCTAAAATGCAGAATGCGAACAAATGCGAGATCCGCAGTGTGCCAAAAATTTCCAGATGTGTGCTGATTCAGAAAAAAAAAATACAGTTTGCATCAGACCAGTCTCCCTGGTGTACTGTTTCCCACAATGCATGGCGCCAGGTCAGAAATCCAAATGATGGACAGCAACGACTATCATACTGGGTGAAATAATCACAATCCGACTAAAGTACATACTGCGTTCAATAGTAATATGTGGCGGTTTTGAAAACAGCCTGTTTAAAAAGACGGATGAAACAACAACCGCAAAGAAGTGAAGCCAAAGATTTTTGTTATTTCATGTGAAAAAGAGCAGACCTCATGGTTGACAGCTCTGTAGACTCCTGCAGTGTTCTTTACAGCAGTTTATAAAGGACAGCGAGAGGAAACATCACCAACAGAGTCTTTGAATATTCTCCACTGAAGAAGAAGATGTTCTGCTGTAGACTGAACCGGTCTGAGGGCAACGAGACGTGAGCTCTGATATCAGGAGCAATTACTCGTTCCATTAAGTAAAAAAAACTCCAGTATGAGTGACTGTTTGAACTCACACACACACACACACACACACACACACACACACACACACTCACACACACACACACACACACACACACACACACAGACACACACACACACACACACACACACACACACACACACACACACACACACACACACTCACACACACACACACACACACACACACACACACACACACACACACACACACACACACACACACACACACACACACAGACACACACACACACACACACACTCACACACACACACACACACACACACACACACACACACACACATTATGATGAAGTGTTGTCCTGCCATCCAATTAACCTCACACAGAGAATGGCCGGAAGTAAGAGCATGGAGCATGATGGGATATAGCCCCCTGGAGACACACACACACACACACACACACACACACCTTTACAGGACCTCTTCACCCAACTCCTGTTTTTTTTTTTTTTTTTTTTTATTGAGTAGCATTCCTACTTTTATCTGAGTGTTTTCATTCAGTCTTTAGATATCCTTGAGGTATTTTCGCTTCTTTTCCTGCTGCGGGTTGGCAGCACAAAAGGCTAATATTGACTTTGCTGATGTGTTTTTGTTTAGCATGGGAACGCTGCAGGCTCTGGCTGGTGCTGGCCTCTCTCTGAGTGGCTAACCAGAGGAGCCTGGCAGATGGCCAGCATGAAAAGCAGCTAATAATGGACTCTGCTTTACGTGGTCATCAGATGAGAGAGTGGAAAGCAATCGCTATGTTTGTGCTAGCTGCTGTTGTTTGGGTTATAGGCACAGCTTTGTGTTGTGGTGGTATGGAGCTATAGTTGGACCTGAAGTCATCCAAGAAAGGCAATTAAAAGTGAAGTGTTTAACATCGCTTCAGAGATGAATAGAACACTTAACCTGGCCTCTGTTGGCTTCCTGAAGCCGGAGCAGTAAAGACTTGAAATCAGCCCTATAGAGGAAGGTGTATGTATTCCATCTTCTCTGCCAGGAAACATCCCAGGGCATTCAAAAAGAAGAGAATAGAATACATAAAAATATGGATCAGAGTAGAGGAGTATGGATCAACGGGCCCCCTGCCAGCACATTTTCACGAGCTCCTCCATCATCAGGAGTGGAGGCCCGAGAGGGGAGTAGTTCAACACAAACCAGAAAATCTGCACGAGCCTTGACAAATCTTTTCTTCACGCTAATGCAGAAACTATCCGAGAGACAAACAGAAACATTGGCAGTTCTGGGAGGAGATCCACCCTGCAATGTTATAAATCAATGTTGTTTTTCAGGGTGTTCCCTCTCTGGGTTATGTAAGGTGGAGTGTCTGGAAAAAGAAAGCTGTTAGTGGTTCATTAGGGTGGATTTCCCTCGAGTAGATTTGCATGTTCTGTGGGTATTTCATTAATTACAGTAAACATGTTTCTCCAGGATTAGCTTTTTTTCATGTTTGCTATGATAGTTTGTGATAGAAGACAGTGAGAGCAACAAGGTTTTTTGACAATATGTTGCATAAAATAAGTATAAGGAAAATGTCAGAGTATCAAGGCAAATTGTAATGCATCTTTTTTCATGCTATTTTGAGCTCAGTGATTGGACAGTGATAAATATTATCTCAAGGAAATATCTGACATTTTGTAAAACAGGTCTTTAAAAAAAAATTCAAGTGATATAAAAGAGATTTGATACCCGTTATCAAGTCTTTATAGTAAGTGTAAAGAGCTATACAGCAGCTTGTTAGCTTAGCTTAGCATAAAGACTAGAAACAAGTGCAAACAGCTAGCCTTTCTCTCTCTCTAAAAGTGAAAAACTTTGATGAGCAGTATCTTTCAAACATGCTTATCAGTACATACATTCCTGGATAATTTCAGGAAGATCGCTAACCTCACAGCAGGACACTATCTCTGTCATACTGGAGGGGGGGGGTCTCCTGAGGCAAGACAGGAAGCAGAAAGAACGACATGGAAGTGGCAGACAGAGCAACAGAGTCCGCTACATGATGCTAAAATGGAAATATTTGTTGGACAGAATCATCCTGTAGAGCGGAGAAGAACAAACTGGAGAACAGGAAACATAAGGAAGCAGTTTAATTACGTGCAGAGAGATTATAGAATTCGCGTGCATACAGTCTGGTCGTGCACCGGTCACAGGAGTTGAACCTCACCACCCCCTCCCACTTGCTGGAGGTGAATTCTTCTGATTTATATCCTGCTGCTTTCTCACATTAGCTGGAAAACATTTTAATTGGCTGGCAGGAGAAACTAAAGTCAGAGTGAAAAAAGTGGCTGTTTGCGTTCATTCAATACATCATTAGGAGCTTTTCTCTGCACGTGTGGAAGCCTGATGTGTTTCTAATAACTCTTGGTAAAAAAAAAAAAAGTGAGTAGCTTATTGTCAACAACAAAAAATGTGGTGTATGGAGTATTGTCTACAAGTGTTTATTCATACAGGGGGAATAAATCCTTGGAGTCCAAGAGAGCAGAAGGGGGCGGGTCGGATCCGCTTGAATGCAATCCTTAAACCCCATTGGCCATCATAATGAAAGTTTGGCTTGAATTAATGTCTCTAAAGAGAAGTCTGTAAGCATGTGCAGCTAACAATCAGCTCTTAAATGTTGATGACAACAGGTGGTTACAAGATGGCCAGGTGGACTACTGGGGCGTCCTTACCACAAATCCACAGTATACTTTTGATTAAACTTAAGTTACCGTATTTAATTACAGGTAAATAAACTACCGGCATTTAAAAGTTTAAAAGTTTGATCATAAAACTACTGACATATTTGCTCTTTTCAGTGTGTTTTATTATTTTCAAATAAAATGAATTTCATTATTTAAACAAGATTTGGTCCTCAGAAAGTATTTTTCCAAAAGATGAGTCTTGAAAAGGAGGGGTCGTCCTATTCAGGTCAATACGGTAAAAGTGAACATGTGCCAGTTTGTGAATATATCACAAATGAGTTCCACTCTTCATTCAGACGTCAGCCTCTTATGTCTTTCCTTCCCTACCTGAGCTGTAGTGGCCCTCAGTGTGTTCCCAGAACCCCTCACTCTCCAGCACACCTGTCCCCCTTATTCTCTCAGAAACTCCAACTGAACACACAGCAGCCTTCTATTCTCCATCTTTCAGCACACTGTAAACGTTGTTCTTGTTTAGTGACTGCCTGACTGACCCTCGTCGGCTCTGGATGCTGATCACCTGAAGCCAAACTTTGACTTCAGCTTGTAAACAAAGGATCGCTTTCTGCCTCTGAATCAGCCTTTTGTCCACATGTTCATTACTGCAGCACTTTACACAACACTATATCCTCATGTGAACTTTAAACTCCTTGCTGATCAAAAAGTCCTGTTTGCTGTCTTACAAGATTATAAGATTGATATTATTTTTATGGTGTTTGGATGTTTTTTATGGATGTCAACAAAATAAAGAGACCACACATGTTCTGTGATGATTCCCTGAAAACTTGATTCCTCTAAACAAACTACACAGTTTTGCGTAACAGTGTGATAAAACAGGAAAAACAAACACGATGTACTGGCATGTCTGCAGCTTTTCACTAACAAACAGAAACAAACAGAAACAAACAGAAAGAGCGATAACAACCAGCTCACTGCTCAGGACGACGTTTATGGGGTTTATCTGAACATGTCGTCATGACAGTCGTGAAAACTTTGCTTGTGCATTCCTGTGGTATTAAGACCCTCATGGATCTCTTGACAGGAATTTCCCCTGGCCTGGTCTGTGTGTTGTGTTTTTTCTGTCCCTGCCCCCTGTCTCTGGAGGTGAAGCAAAGTTCAACCACACCAAATCTGGAATCTGAAAGAGCATCTCTACTTTTCACACAGTCGCTCTTCTGCATCGTTCTCTGCACTTTTTGTCTGGCAAAATTTGAACACAATCGCTGCTCCTTTAAAGTCTTTCGGTGTGATTTTTCACTCAATGTATAAATCAAGTATCTCCTCTGAAAATAACTCTGTGAGTCATGACTGTCTACAATGGGTGTAACACCCGAGTCCCACTGTCTGTGATGTTTTCAGAGTTTTCAGAGTCCTATCTTCACTTTGTTTACATCGCCCGGACGGCCGGCTGACTCCTCCCCTCGTGTTTAAAAGTTGTTTAATTGAGGGACTAGAGAAAAGAAGAATAACATACTGTACTCACTGCTTAACTGTGTTTCTAGATCACGCTCATTTCAGGTAAATTTAGAATAATAAAGATCGCTAGCATTAGCATGCTAACACAACAATGCAGCGCAAGTTGTTTAAGTTCATGCTGGTGCTCAAGGGCGACATCTGCTGGATCAAAACATCACATATAAAGCCTTTAATAACTGAGAAAGTAAAAGTGATATGTGAGGTTTTGTGTTGGTTAGTTTCTCTGTTTACTCAGATTTATGTCCACTCCTTTGTGTTCTACAAAGACAGAATATAATTTTCAGGAAACTCCTTTCCCCAAAGGAACGCAATCGCTGTAGCTGTGTTTAATGCCGCTGACCGGTGGGAGTATCACTTTACCTGCAGACAGAGAATAAGAGGAACCTGTGAATTTGCATCTTCACATAAAAACCAGTAAAACAAGTAGTGATCCGTGTCATCGCCTTGGCAACCTGTCAATATTCTGTCCTGGAAACACAAAAAAAACCACAAACTTCTTGCCATGAGGGGCCAATTTTTCCTCGTCCTGACCAGAGCCGTCTCTGTGTTCCCCCAGTGATTTATGGATAAACATAAGACTATAATCGACATCACCTTGACCGCACGAGGTTGTGTGAAATGCTCAGGAAGGGTTTGACATGTTCAGTGATGGCAGAGATCAGGAGGATGGAGACGACGTGAGGTTTTGGAAGGGTGGGACTCTTTTAGTTTCCTTTCTGCGTCATTCCTGAGAAACGTGAAGATATCATGTCCAGATGTTTGTGCAGGTTAGAGCTGCTCTCTGCCAGACAACCTTCATGCTATCTGTGCTGCTGCTGCAGACAAATTGAATGATATTTGATACACAATGCATACACTCTTTAACCCTTTGACTTCCACACTCAGAAATCCATTTGCAAAAAAATATTTGCTGGTAAAATTGTGTTCCTGCCTCTTCTTTAAAGTCTTTATCTGTGATTTTTCACACTTAAATGTAGAAATCAAGAATATCCTCTGAAAATAACTCTGTGAGTCATGACTGTCTACAATGGGTGTAACACCCGAGTCCCACTGTCTGTGATGTTTTCAGAGTTTTCAGAGTCCTATCTTCACTTTGTTTACATCGCCCGGACAGCCGGCTGACTCCTCCCCTCACGTATAAAAGTTGTTTAATTGAGGGACTAGAGAAAAGAAGAATAACATACTGTACTCACTGCTTAACTGTGTTTCTAGATCACGCTCATTTCAGGTAAATTTACATGCAGTGTGAAGATACGAGCATGATAAAGATCGCTAGCATTAGCATGCTAACACAACAATGCAGCGCGAGTTGTTTTGGTTTCATGCTGGTGCTCAAGGGCGACATCTGCTGGATCAAAAAATCACATATGAAGCCTTTAAGCAACATTTCAGGGTATATTTTTCAGATTACCCAATCAGGAAGCAGATATGCAGGTCAACCAGCTGGTTAGGGTTACTTTGGGCATGAATGGATTTCTTTAATTTCTACAACAAAATGTTTAGTTTTTTCATATATAAACATCACAGAGAGAAGAACTTGTTAAAATAACCCAAAATAATTTATTTAACAAATTGAATGAGTAGAAATGTTTAGAAAAGGTGAACAAAATAAGAAATGAGTGACTTGAGCCAGGCCGTTTGCGTAGACTGGCAACTCAACCGAGCGGTTAACCATGTTTTCTGAGGATTCGTAGATATATATTTTATTGTCAAATTGATTTCCTTCAACTAAAATATGATTGTTAGAGGGTCTATAAATGATATGTGAAAAGATGTTTTTTTTACGTGGACGTTGGCTCTTGTTCAGTGAGAGTCACTCCCAGTATTTTCCACAGTTTTAAGACGATGATAATTATGTACAGCAGCGCCACCTATTGGACATAATCAGTGTTACATACACTATTCAATGAGGTGAATGAGGATAAACAGACAAAGAGGTTTTCAGAGTTTTAAATACAGCAATATGGCGGCGGGAAAAAAGGTCAACCGCGTGGTTACAATGC
Source organism: Labrus mixtus (assembly GCF_963584025.1). NCBI lineage: Eukaryota > Metazoa > Chordata > Actinopteri > Labriformes > Labridae > Labrus > Labrus mixtus. The sequence continues at coordinate 832,955 of NC_083624.1, forward strand.
AAGTCAGCTCCTTTAATGAACACTTAATAAATAACTGTGGATAAAATGACTGTTTTTTATTTGAAAGGCTTCCTCGATAATTATCACCAGATTCTGCTATTCCTCCCCAGCTCTGCAACATTTTATCGCTTTTTCACCACAACTTTTTACTGTTTGGGTTCCCTCTAAGTGTCATTTTCAGCTCCTCCAACAGCTGTTTTGGGCTTGGAAATCTACAAACCAGTACCACACACACAGCTAGCATGCTGGAATATTTGGCAGCTAAAGAGTCTTGGCCGAAGAAAGAAAAAAAAAAAAAAAAGCATGTGCAAACTTGAAAGAGTGTGACAGCTTGTTTCTGATTCCCCTGAAGCAGCCGACACACTCGGTTCATGTATGTTTATGTCTGTCAAGCATTTGTCACGTCTCAAATCTACAAATATACATGTCACGTCTGAAATCTGTGGGATCGGCATCCGTGTGAGCGATCTTATGGCTCTCTTTTGGGCTGCAGCGGTGTTGTTTTTTTTCAGCTTTATCACACTTCTTCTTCTTCTTCTTCTTCTTCTTCTTCTTCTTCTTCTTCTTCTTCTTCTTCTTCTTCTTCTTCCACGAGACAATATCGTCTCCCAGCAGAGCGACCACAGCTGACACCATCTCCATCAGCACAGCCTGCAACTTAATACGCTTTAAGCTTCATCTGTCACTCCCCGGCTTCACTCTGACTCATGCTGGAAGACAACACGGTGACTTAATCATACATGATGCAACCAGACCGACTTTTATACAACTTGATATCACGCTGACATTTATCTTATTGCTTCTGCTCCGTATAATCAGATACTTCATCTTTCTGCTCAGGAGAGGGACTCTGCTTGAGGCAGCACGTCAGCTATATGTCAAGACCTTGCTGACTCCCTGAAAGTGAAAATAAATGAGGTAACGCTCAGTGCTGTGCCTTATCACTGAACCCAGACTGTGAGCCCCTTTTTCCATGCAGCTGATACACTTAGATACAAGATCATAACTCCATCCATCATGTCTCACTCTATGTTTGGTACAAAGGCCCTGGAGGTTTTAAAAAAGGGAACAGGACCCGGGGCTGCTGGATTATGGCAAAAATCATGATCACGTTTTTTTGAATTGATATTTAAAAACTTGATTACAACTTGATCACATGTTTTTGATCGATCTTTAACTCTCTGAAAACTGAAATATTCTGAAAACAAGCCATGAATGAAAATTATGGGGATGATGAACTTTTGTGGCCAAAATCTAACAACAAACATTTACCACTTGTGATTCAACCTACGGACAAAACAACCCAACCAAAATTGTAATAGAAATCAAACTTGATTAATTGCTCAGCAGGACCCTACCAAAAAAAAAAAAAATCACAAAGTCATAACAAATTAAAGACAATTTTAGGATATTCCAGTCAGAGGATGCAGGAGTAGTGTCCATACTGGTGACTGTTTCTGGGATGATCTCACTTCAACATGTATATGGACGTTTCTGCATTTTCAGGTGCACGTGTGAAAGGAGCTTGAAAGACTCTGAAAGGTCAAAAGGTCAAGCTGGCCTGGTAAGTGAAAGTTTTGGCACTAGACTGTTTTTAGCTATCGCTCAGGGCTGATGGGCTCTTACAGCGACTAGATAGATCTCTAACTGCATCTTAGGGTAACTGAAACATTCAAAACAGAACAACAAGAACAGATGTTTCAGTAAATTAGTAAATCTTAAATTAAATGCATTTGGGTGAAAGAGAAACGGTTTTATCTAGCAGTCACTCAATGCTTTAATCTGACTCCTAAAAGAAAAAACTTTTTTATTGCCATATTGAGAAAAATAATATGAGCTGTTTTATCATCGAGATAAGACAGTTCATCCTGTGATATGAGAAGAACCAGGTCATGGGAAAGGATAATAAATACTGGATTAAATAAACTCTGAAGTACACAAAGTTTCTCAAAACTGATGCTAACCGACAAGCTAAAGTTTCAGGACTGTTTGTCATGAACACGTTTAATCTCTGAGCTTTTCATGAGTCCTCACAGCTCAGCTTCTGAATGAAGATGTCGAGTGGAGGCACAGATCTTATTGTAGATTGAGCGATGTGTTTAAACCCTCTTTGGGGCGGCAGTAGCTTATTCTGTAGGGACTTGAGTTTGAACCTGGAGGGTCGACGGTTCAAATCCCAGAGCAGAGTCTGAAAACTGGTCCGATAGCTGGAGAGGAGCCAGTTCACTTCCTGAGCATTGACAAGGTGCCCTTAAGCAAGGTAACAAACCCCCAACTGCTCAGGCACTCTTTAATGCTCAACTCCCTCACTCTGCCATCTCTCCTTTAGTGCATGTCCATACAGTAGGATCCTGTTTGTGCATGTGTGTTTATTTCAGCCTGTGTGTGTGCAGCATATTTCAGTAAATTGTGTAAAGAGTATAAAAAGTAATTTACCCTCGTGGGTTTAATAAAGGATATCTTATTATTATTATTTTAGCTTACCTGAAGCTTTCACTGCGCCTGCCTCTGTGTGAAAGTGTAAACTCTGCTGCCATATGTTCTCACCCGCTGGCATGACATACACACACACACACAGACCAGACAGGCGTTGCATGGGTGCATGCATACCGCACTTTTACAAGCACATATATGAAGAATGCAGCGCACACATCTGCAAAACACAAGTCCTGATTCATCTGTGTGAGATTTGCGAAAAAAAAAAAGGCAGCCGAGCCTTTTGATATGTTTTTATCTGTGCTTCCATTACAAGAACACTTACTCAGCACTATTTATACACCGGACTGCAAAACAGAATCCTCATAACGGGAGCAGCAGGAGGAGGGGGAAGCGTGTGGTGAGGACGGGTGGAAAGAAGTGGGAAAACTGTACGAGGACTTAATCAAGAATGTGGATTAAGGAGTGAAATTAATTAAAACAGTGTGATGACGAGGAGGGGGGGGGGGGGGGGGGGGTGAGCTCTGTTAAAGCCTGGAGCGATGTGAGAGGGCACCTGTGTGTGTGTGTGTGTGTGTGTGTGTGTGTTTGTGTGTGCTTGGAGGTGACCTGTGTTTTTTTATGTGTGTTTGTCCAGTCTGTGGATCAGGTTCATGCCTGTGTGTGTCCCAGCCTATAGGACCCCCCCCCCCCCCCCCCGCCATGAGGGGACACAGGTGATGGATGACGTCCTGGAAGCTCTTGACCTGCAATCTGTTCATATGCCTGAGAAACGTCTAGAAAGTTATGGATGATGGATGATGGAGGTTTTGGTTTGTTTGTGAGTGAGCGACATGTTAACGATGGATTTTTGTGTTTCAGGTGAAATTTGAGTTTTACAGATTACAAAGTGACACGTATGTAAAGGAAAGTGATTTAATACTGTAACAGAGAGTGGTGAAACACACACCTCTGCAACGCCTCCTCCCTCACACTGGTGTTTGTTCAACGCTCCCCCCCCACCCACCCACCTCCCCTATAGAGTTACAAACTATAGACCCAGTGTAAGGCCGGGATGGGGTTGCAGCCTTTACTTGAGGTGACGTATCGACCTCAATGAAAAACTTCATCCATCAATCCAAACCACAGACAGGTAAGAGTTAACAGACCCGACCACAAAACTTAAACAACTTAACCACTTTCAAAATGTAGGATTTGAGGAAGGAAAAAAAATGTGATACCTGTCAAAACCAGTCGGTCTATAGAGAATATTTCTACATACAGTGAAACAAAGAGCCTTTTATTCAGGCAAGTGCTTTAACATGCACAATTTATCACCTCTGAAATGTTGTTTAACTTCTTCTTCTTCTTCTTCTTCTTCGTCTGTGTAGGCCTCGATGAAGATTACTCGGTCATTTTTAAAGGAAATGATTCTGATACCTGCTTGTTGAGATATTTCACTCAAAATCACAAATATGCTGCTGGACGCATCCTTTGGGGACCAAGAGTGTCGGTAGAGGAATCATGGTAATTGATGTGATAGTTAATTGAATATCTCAGTCAAGTCCTGATACTGGGCTGCATGGTGGTGTAGTGGTTAGCACTGTTGCACCACAACGAGGAGGTTCCTGGTTTGAATCCCCGTCTGACGGGAGTCTCTCTGTGAGGAGGTTCCTGGTTTGAATCCCCGTCTGACGGGAGTCTCTCTGTGTGGAGGTTCCTGGTTTGAATCCCCGTCCTTCAGGAGTCTCTCTGTGAGGAGGTTCCTGGTTTGAATCCCCATCCTTCAGGAGTCTCTCTGTGTGGAGGTTCCTGGTTTGAATCCCCGTCCTTCAGCAGTCTCTCTGTGAGGAGGTTCCTGGTTTGAATCCCCGTCCTTCAGGAGTCTCTCTGTGTGGAGGTTCCTGGTTTGAATCGCTGTCCTTCAGGAGTCTCTCTGTGAAAAGGTTCCTGGTTTGAATCCCCGTCCTTCAGGAGTCTCTCTGTGAGGAGGTTCCTGGTTTGAATCCCCGTCTGACGGGAGTCTCTCTGTGAGGAGGTTCCTGGTTTGAATCCCCGTCTGACGGGAGTCTCTCTGTGAGGAGGTTCCTGGTTTGAATCCCCGTCCTTCAGGAGTCTCTCTGTGAGGAGGTTCCTGGTTTGAATCCCCGTCTGACGGGAGTCTCTCTGTGAGGAGGTTCCTGGTTTGAATCCCCGTCCTTCAGGAGTCTCTCTGTGAGGAGGTTCCTGGTTTGAATCCCCGTCTGACGGGAGTCTCTCTGTGAGGAGGTTCCTGGTTTGAATCCCCATCCTTCAGGAGTCTCTCTGTGTGGAGGTTCCTGGTTTGAATCCCCGTCCTTCAGGAGTCTCTCTGTGTGGAGGTTCCTGGTTTGAATCCCCGTCCTTCAGGAGTCTCTCTGTGAGGAGGTTCCTGGTTTGAATCCCCATCCTTCAGGAGTCTCTCTGTGTGGAGGTTCCTGGTTTGAATCCCCGTCCTTCAGCAGTCTCTCTGTGAGGAGGTTCCTGGTTTGAATCCCCGTCTGACGGGAGTCTCTCTGTGTGGAGGTTCCTGGTTTGAATCCCCGTCTGACAGGAGTCTCTCTGTGAGGAGGTTCCTGGTTTGAATCCCCGTCCTTCAGGAGTCTCTCTGTGTAGAGGTTCCTGGTTTGAATCCCCGTCTGACGGGAGTCTCTCTGTGAGGAGGTTCCTGGTTTGAATCCCCGTCTGACGGGAGTCTCTCTGTGTGGAGGTTCCTGGTTTGAATCCCCGTCCTTCAGGAGTCTCTCTGTGAGGAGGTTCCTGGTTTGAATCCCCGTCTGACGGGAGTCTCTCTGTGAGGAGGTTCCTGGTTTGAATCCCCGTCTGTCGGGAGTCTCTCTGTGAGGAGGTTCCTGGTTTGAATCCCCGTCTGTCGGGAGTCTCTCTGTGAGGAGGTTCCTGGTTTGAATCCCCGTCCTTCAGGAGTCTCTCTGTGAGGAGGTTCCTGGTTTGAATCCCCGTCTGACGGGAGTCTCTCTGTGTGGAGTCTGCATGTTCTCCTCGTTCATGTGTGGGTTCTCTCCTGGTTCTCCGTCTTCCTCCCACAGTCCAAACACTTGCTCGTTAGGTTAACTGCTGACTCTAAATTGTCTGTAGGAGTGAATGTGGCTGGTTGTCTGACTCTAGTTGTCCGCTCTGTGATTGACAGGTGAACAGTCCAGGGTGTAACCCCACCTCTCGCCCAATGACAGCTGGGGATTGGCTCCAGCCCTCTGCGACCCGAACAGGAAAAGCGATATAGATAATGGACGGATGGTCCTGATACTTTTAGACATTATTGAAAGTAACATTAATGATATCTTCTCTTATTATGCAGCTGGACTGAAGATTAACTCTCTTTAGTTAAAACCATGTGTGCATTTTTTAACATAACGTATACGATTTGAATGTGAGAAAGTCAAAAGACCTGAAACTAAAAGTTCCCCAAAATATATATAACATCTCACCTTACAGTATATGATCCTCCAGTCGTGTTTCTTTGTTTCTATTTCAAAGGTTTTTCATTCCATGTCGGGGGGTTTTCCACTCAAATTAGGACTCAGTCTTACATTCCATCTTGTTCTTACTCCCTCTGACTTTTCCTGTCATCTTTTCCTGAAACTTTTCAGCTCCAAGCTCCAAATTAGGATCCTTTGATGTTCGGGATGTCGGGATGGTAACTTAATTGGACAATGCTGCAAATGAGGATGAATGAGCTGACATGTTGCAAAAAGAAAACTCTGCTGAGAGGAGCTCGTCTTCATGTTTTCATGCTGAGTAAATCTCTGTGCTTCACTGTTGATGCCAATTATTTTCTTTGATTTTCAGCTCAAATATAGCTTGATTATTTTTTGATCAAATGCATCTCAGTGCCATACTCAGTGCTAATTTCCTCTGCAGCTCTCTGTTCCATAACCTTTGTTTTTGAACAATGAAGTCGCTGCAGCTGTGTTAACAATAATGACTTGTAGGAAATCAAACTGGTCTTAGATTCTAGTGGTGACTCAAAAACCTCTGCAGGGGTCAAAAGGGGACAGACGAGGACAAACCCTGCAGTTCAGCTCCTAAAATTCTTCTTTTCATAACTGAAGGCCGGAGGGGAAATACAATCCGTGGCATGTTTTCATTGGGTCAATTGTGCTGCTGAATGGTGAGATTTGGTGTCACACACACAGACATGAAGGCGTGTCCCCGCCCTCATCCACACCCGGAAACTTACAACTTCCTCCCTCCATTCATCTCTCTGCGATTTTGTTTTATTTCTCAGGAGCTGTTTTACAAACTCATCCGTCAAGCAGGACAAAAGTTTATTGAGCCGAGTGAAACCAAGCTTAGGAAAACAGAGGCGAGAGGAAACGCACATTTGAGAAGGATTACAGAAACAGCAATCAGTTGGGGGTGGTCATTGTATCGAGTCCAACTGCAGCAGACCGGGCCTGAAAAAGAGAGAAAAAAGTTTCAGAATAAAAGCTTATATAGTTCATATTAAAAACAGTGGAATGAAGTTAATCTTGTTTGCATAGGTGTGTTTATACATGCTTATTAAGATTTCCATCTTATCGCAGCAGGGTGCATGGAGTGAATCAGAGGTTTGTGGAATGAGTCAGTCTGCAACCATAATAAGATAATAGAAGAAGAGTTGAGTGAGTTTCATGAAGCGGTGGAAGTTTCACTCCTGCGGGGGTGGTGGGGGCAACTGAGGTGTCATGGAGGATGATGAGTACCTTCTTACTTGGAGCCAAGACACTCTGAGGTGGTTGTTGACTGACATACAGACATTTCACCTCAGGGTGTGAAAAAGTGTGTGTGTGTATGTGTGTGTGTGTGTGTGTGTGTATGTGTGTGTGTGTGTGTGTGTGTATATGTGTGTGTGTGTGTGTGTGTGTGTGTGTGTGTGTGTGTGTGTGTGTGTGTGTGTGTGTGTGTGTGTGTATATGTGTGTGTGTGTGTGTGTGTGTGTGTGTGTGTGTGTGTGTGTGTGTGTGTGTGTATATGTGTGTGTGTGTGTGTGTGTGTGTGTTTCGCAGGGAGAGAAACTCCCTGTAAAACGATACCATTCAGAGTCGATGCGTCCGGCTCTCCAGAGGAGAAGAAGAGCGGGGAAGACAGAGATCTGTTTATCTTTTTGTTTAATGACAGACAGACACAAACACTGACTCGTCTTCGGTGACATTAATCGTTGATCTTAGATTCTGTTTACACAATAGAGAGTCTGTGATGAACAATGTGAACAGCATCGCATTACTATAAAGTCAGAACACAAAAGCTACCATTTTTGTAGTTGTTTTGGTGAATTACTCCCCAGCAGGGACAACTTTAAAGTCTTCATATGTGATTTTTTTGATCCAGCAGATGTCGCCCTTGAGCACCAGCATGAAACCAAAACAACTGGTGCTGCATTGTTGTGTTAGCATGCTAATGCTAGCGATCTTTATTCTGCTCGTATCTTCACACTGCATGTAAATTTACCTGAAATGAGCGTGATCTAGAAACACAGTTAAGCAGTGAGTACAGTATGTTATTCTTCTTTTCTCTAGTCCCTCAATTAAACAACTTTTATACACGAGGGGAGGAGTCAGCCGGCCGTCCGGGCGATGTAAACAAAGTGAAGATAGGACTCTGAAAACTCTGAAAACATCACAGACAGTGGGACTCGGGTGTTACACCCATTGTAGACAGTCATGACTCACAGAGTTATTTTCAGAGGAGATACTTGATTTCTACATTTAAGTGTGAACAATCACAGATAAAGACTTTAAGTCTCCGTCAAGTTCTGTTTAAATAAATAAAAAATGTCACTATGATCTCTATTTATTAATAACATAATGAGGAAACATCTGGCAAAGTCATAAATTAAACTGAATTGTTAACAGGCTCTTTTCACAGCAACAAACACACCAATTATTTTGTTTTATAGCTATGACGAGTCACTCCCAGAGCGCGGTTAAGGTTAGGAAAAGTTCATGCTGTTGTTGTTGATTATAAAAAGATTTAAAAGTGACTGTTGGGAAGAGGCACAATGTGTTTATACTTAACACATTTTTCTTTCACTTTAACAAACTTGCTCATCAAACCTTTGGTGAGTTTTCTGACATGTCGCACGCACACACAAAAAAGTGATAAGTTATAATCAAGGGAGCAATTATAATTATTTACTGAACTTAATGGAAGACAAATGACTTATTATTAATGTGCTGCTGTGTCTAGGAGACTACCAGCATGGAGAGGTTTTAATTCTGGATCTTTGTTCTTGTTTCAAGGACAGATGTTTTGATGAAGAACAGCGTCTCAGATCAGATCTGTGGAGTTCCTCCAGCAGGTGAAGAGAATGAGCTTAAAGGCTTAATATATATATATATATATATATATATATATGTACATATATATACTGACTCCTCCCCTCGTGTATAAAAGTTGTTTAATTGAGGGACTAGAGAAAAGAAGAATAACATACTGTACTCACTGCTTAACTGTGTTTCTAGATCACGCTCATTTCAGGTAAATTTACATGCAGTGTGAAGATACGAGCATAATAAAGATCGCTAGCATTAGCATGCTAACACAACAATGCAGCGCCAGTTGTTTTGGTTTCATGCTGGTGCTCAAGGGCGACATCTGCTGGATCAAAAAATCACATATGAAGACTTTAAACATTCAAATTACAGGTATTGATTTGTGGCCATGTTTGTTTTGGGTTACTGCGTGATTGTGTTTGGTGAAGACTGTCTCAGGGAAATAACTTTTCAGTCTTTAAACTTCAGATTGTGATGAGAATCTCACGAGGCAGAATTATAGAAATGTCCATTGTGTGTGCGCTGTATTACGATGAAAAGCCAAAGCTGCTGACTCTAACTTTGGGGGATTCCAGTTTTCACTCGTGAGTTTTAGAATTTTGTGTTTAAGAAACAAAAACAACGACCTTATAAATATAGATCACATGAAAATGACTCTTTGGTTCTTGGAATTATAACACGGTATGTCCTCGGACTTTCAGTTTAAGACTGCCTCTCCACACTTCATTTTTTCTCCTTTTATCAGGAGAGTCAAACTTTTTTATTAACTATTATAACGTGGTATGGTTTAATAATTTGAGTTTTAAAAGTATTGGTTCCTTTCCCATAAATTACGGGACTTTCTCAAAATCTTCCTGCAAATTTCAAACCAGGACAAATCAGGTCAGAGGAGAAGAATACAAGGCTGCAAAACTACTTCTAACATCTATCATTGTAATGGAATCACATCTTGTAAATAAACTGTTAAAAAAAAACACACTGTGTGAACTCAAAGAAACTCTGGGTAACTGATGTCATTGATGACCAGCTTGCTGTGACGACTTAGCATGATCTCTTATAATATTTCATTTCATTTCAAACCTTTATTTATTCTCGAAAAAGACACTGAGGTTTCCCTCATTTCCAACGCCGTCGAGATTACAAGCACAGTAAAACAAGCAAAAACACACCAAACACTCAGAATCAGTGACAAAAACCACTGAGATCATTTAAAACAGTTACAATTTGAAACAAAGTTGTTCAAAGTCAAATTCCTAAACTCTGGCAGAGAGGGAAGAACTCCGATCCTTAGAGTTTTCTGGATATGGTAATTGAGGCAACATAACTCAAAGATCCCCTGGGTATGCTGAACTCTCTTCTTATTGCAGGCTTATAAACTTCATAATTTAGGTTTAAAAGAACTTAGACAAACTTTCACCTGTTCTTTATAATTTGGGATGATCATTTTCAGTCTGGTTTTTTTTCTAAACAGTCTAAATGAAAAGACTGAGGAGACAAATTTAAGGCTGTGAATTTTCTGTGTTGTGGTGCAGTGTTGTCATGGTGACCATACGGTGATGCTCTGCTTCTGTCTGCATGTTTGTTTATTTTTTACTGGAATGTGAAACGTGGAGTTTGACCCCAGACAACAACCAAAGAGAGGACGCACGTCTGCTCCAACATCAACACAGACAAAAACATCACAGCGTGCTGAAGATTGGTTCTCTTTTGTCACATCAGGGAAGAATATAAATCTTTATTTTAGATTGAACCTGTGGCTGTGAACACACTCTGTCAGCTGAGATTAAAGAGTACCGTCAACACCTTTATTAACTACGCTGTCATTACCTGCAGTCAGTCTCAAGGAGCTGCAGGTAAGTCATTCATTTACCATCGGGGGGGGGGGGGGGGGGGAGTATAATTTAACAGAGTGAAACACAGTGATAAACATAAAGTGTGTACTAAAGTAAGATTTTAAGCTCAAGCATATTTTAGTTATTTGGATGTAAAGGTTGTTTTTGTCTTGATGTTTAACTTTTAACATTTTATCAAAGAGCACTTTTCAAAATCCAAAGTTAAAACAGATCGGCCATCTTTGAAGGTGCGCAGGTATATCCACTGGCTGAAGCTCATTTATAAAGCTCTTCTTGGTTTGGTGTCTTCTTATTTATGTTCTTACCTTCAAAGAACCAGAAGCCGCTACGCCTTGTGTTCCTGTGATGTCTTTAAACTGTCTGTGCCTCGTGTCCGCACGGAGCTCAGGAAAAGAGCGTTTAGTTTTGCTGCTCCCTCCGCATGGAACTTTCTCCAAAATGAATTGAAAATGGCGGATCTCATCTCGCTTGAAGCCTTTGGCTCGATCTTAAAAGATAAAATACGTGAGACAATTGGACAGAGCCTGATGTGTTTCTGTAATCTGTGATCAAGATTCTGCACTTTATCTGTAAATCAATCTGCACGTTGTAAAGTGTTGTTCTCTCTTAACTTATTGTTTGTCTCTTTATCATGTCATGTTTTTTTATGACATGTGCTGCTGCCCTCTTGGCCAGGTCACCTTGTGAAAGAGAGCCTGATCTCAATGGGTTAATTACCTGGTTAAATAAAGGTTAAATAAATAAATAAACAACAAAGAAAAGCAGTGAAATAAGAGAAAAAGATCAAACAAGTATCAGATTTTTAAAAGAGAAGAGATCTCTATACAGCTGAGAGAAGAAAATCTGAAAATGACATTTTGTAAAAGAATAAAAGATTAAAAGTATATAAATAAATTAAAGGAAGACTCTGATAAAAGTCTGTCTTGGTGGATTATTAGCTATTTGAACGTCTTAACTCCAAACACATTACTGGAGAAATATTGTTATAATACCACAGTCTAATGGTTTGTATGGTTTCTGAGCATCCTTCATCTGTAAAGCAGCTGCCTCCTCTTCTACAACACGTCTCTGAAGTTTCATCACCGCGCTCTGACACGAGCGTGCTGCTGAGCTGATGGAGTGCAGGCTGAACTTAAAGTCGCACATCATTCTGAGCTCTTAAAGCCGACAGGACGGCGGATGAATTAGGTGATGTCTAAACAGCGGATCTGCAGCTCGGGCACGCAGCGTGGTGGTGTAAATCAGCCCCCCCCCCTCCCCCCCTTAAATATCACAGGCCTTCACATCCATGGGTGTCCCGCTTATACAGTTACATTAGTGGATCTGGAAGAGATTAGAGCGCTCATACCAACAATGAGCTGTGGGAGGGTTTATGAGGGGGCTGAACACCATCAGACATGGGGTGGTGGGTAACAGGAGAGGACGTCCCAACTCATTCATCACGGTGCATGTGAAGCTTATTCTGGCGCTCTGTGTTTGGATCATAAATAAGACGAAGAGGTTCACCAGCTCCAAAGGATGTTTCAGCAGAGCCGAGTGGACCAGAGAGCTAATGTTTTATTGTTTTCAGCAATAACACGGCATACTGAAAAAATAAATGACTCTGGAAATATTTTATGATGTCGCCTCTTATGCTGTACTAATATTATGGCGGGAAATTAGGATTTAGTGTCTTTCAGCCCATTGTTTAGGTTTTACAACGTCAACATGGGTCACTCTCAGTGCTCAGATCAACCTGTTCTAACAGCAACAAGCAGCTGATTTACGTTTTTAAAAAACTCTAAAAATAGTACATGGACACAAATCTGACAAAAGTAGTAGTAAGTAGTAATCATTTATTTTGGTCACAAGAAAAAACAAAAACATTTTGAGTGAAAAGGTGTAGGCTGAAGCTTCAAAACATATCGGAACAAAATTTGTTCCAAGAATTTCTTTAAAAAAAACCAAATGAAACAAACAAAAAAAAAAACAGAAGTCACACTCACAAAAAATAATCAAACCGACCTTTTATATTTGTTAAACACCATTTTTTAAGCAAAAATTTAAATCTGGAAAGTGAACTACACATTCTTAATTCCACAAGTTAACCCCTTTTACCCAAATACACCTGTTCTTTATGTTTGTCCTTACCTTTGGTTTTTTATACACACCTGTTCTTTATGTTTGTCCTTACCTTTGGTTTTTATACACACCTGTTCTTTATGTTTGTCCTTACCTTTGGTTTTTATACACACCTGTTCTTTATGTTTGTCCTTACCTTTGGTTTTTTATACACACCTGTTCTTTATGTTTGTCCTTACCTTTGGTTTTTATACACACCTGTTCTTTATGTTTGTCCTTACCTTTGGTTTTTATACACACCTGTTCTTTATGTTTGTCCTTACCTTTGGTTTTTTATACACACCTGTTCTTTATGTTTGTCCTTACCTTTGGTTTTTTATACACACCTGTTCTTTATGTTTGTCCTTACCTTTGGTTTTTTATACACACCTGTTCTTTATGTTTGTCCTTACCTTTGGTTTTTATACACACCTGTTCTTTATGTTTGTCCTTACCTTTGGTTTTTATACACACCTGTTCTTTATGTTTGTCCTTACCTTTGGTTTTTTATACACACCTGTTCCCCTTAGTTCATACCGGCTCTCTCTAGTTTCAAACAAACCTCTGAATACTGTTGGGAAGCAAATGATTTTACGCTTTGTATATTATCTGAGCAGTTTTTAGCCCATAACTGAGGAGCATTCAGCAACTAAAGAGCCAAATGTTTCCATCAGGAATGAGTGGAGAGCTTGAGAGAGAATTTACATATAGGATCATTTTGCCAGGTAAACATGGCAATTATTTTCTATCAGATTTACCTAAAAATTTATAAAGTGAGAAATTGTGTTTTAGCTTCTGAGCTTATTTTTTAACACTGCAGGTTGAATGATATTCCTTATTAAGATTATCCATTTGAACCAACATAACCTTCTAAAATCTTTTAGTTTGTTGTAGTTTCTCACTGTCCTCTCCATTCTTCTTACCATGCTGAGGGGGTTTGATTATTAAAATAAAAATGTCCCTGCAGGATGATTTTTAATTATGGTGCTAGAAGCAATTAAATAATCAAGTTTTTAACATAAACATCTATTTACAGAAACAGCAATCTGGTTTGCTCTGATAAAACCCACAGCACCAACTGTTTTCACACTGCACTGAATGCAGATATTATTATCTCTTATCTCCTTGATCTTTTATCCTTGTATGGTTTCAATCTGCTTCTTTCATTCTTTCTATCTTTTTGGTGGTTTTATATAGTTTCTTCTTTCTTCTGTGATTTCTTTCTGCTTTTAAATTGTTCTTATTTGTATAATCTGTGGAACTCCTGTATTGTACTCCTCACATTTCTCTATTTTATTTTTTTGTAAAGCACTTTGTAACCCTGTTTTGAAAAGTGTTATATAAATAAAGCTTATTATTATTATTATTATTATTATTATTATATTCCAGAGACAGATTTCTTTAAACCTTATGAAACCAACGCTCTGTGTGGAGTGGCAGCTATTAAAGGTAAGGGAGAAAATATATTTTTAAATGATCTTTTACTTCTCAAACCTGATTTGTGTCTCCCAGCTGTTCGACTTCTCGCTCAGTTTCCCCTTGTCTTAAAAAAGAAAATATATTGAACATGGATCATCTGCTCTCACAGACCCCGTCAGTATCATCAGCCGTCCTGAACGCCGCGGCTTAAGACCTCAGTTTATGTTGATGTTTTCCAGAGCACACAAAGAATCTGCCCTCACCTCAGTGCTTTCAGGCTTTCTCTCCTTGAAGGTCGAGTAAGGCATGACTTTGTAAATTGATGTGTGGTAATGTTTGATCCAAACTCAGGTTGGACTGTCTTGTGACTCTAATTGTTCTTTTAACCCTTTTCACTGAACATCTGTCCAACATCTGGCCCGTGAGCACTCGTCATCTTCTCCTGACGGGGAGTGGAGTCATGGAGTGCTAAACTAACCCTGTCCTCTCACTTTCTTTATATTCACACCAAAAACTCCCCGTGAGCAGAAGCAGCTGCTGCTGCTTCCCCACCTCTCTTTCATTAATAATTCAAGACCCTTTATTCCCCATAAGTCATGTGGAATTCCTGACAGACCGAGGGAAGCGAGCACAGACCTGATTGGTAATTGTAGTTATTGTAAGAGCTTGGAAACGGGCCAGAAATAATCTAAGTCACAGTTAAAAATGCTTGTGAAAATATAGATAGCATAGTGTGTCCTCGCACATTGTGGAAGTGTTTTTCTTCTTTGGAGAACTTTAAAAAATCCAGTTCTTAATAACTCTTCACCTCTTCACCTCCTCCCTATTTCATCATTCATGGACGCTATCTCTCCTCAGCAAAACCGTAGACTATCATCCTGCTGTCAAACATGAGTCCCTTATCTACTGCATCTCTGGCCCACTTCCTCTGTTTTTTAAATTAGAGTAAAACATATAGTCCTGTTAAGAATGAGCAGTAACTCACACACAAACTAACAGTCATATAAACGAGGACTGCTGAGCTCTTAAATCTCACAAACTTTTCTGTAAATCTTTCATTTGGTTTGGAGAGGACATTAAATCACTGCGTGCGTTCCAGGTAATAAAAAAAACAACCACAAACAGTGTGTGTGTGTGTTGTGAGGGGGAATCTTTCAGAGTCATTCGTCCTCCATGTGTTTCCAGGTGTTCATTGTATCTGCAGGATATTGTTTTGGTTATAGTGTAGAGCTCTGGTTCAGTAGTGTGAACAAGCAGCTCATAGTGCGAACAAAAGGAGAACAAAAAGCAAATCATAACTGGAAAACTGTAAAAGGAAGCAAAACACTTCACAGCGTACAGCATGCCAAGCAAAACACCGGCTCCTCGGTCGGAGGGGTGGTGCGAATGTGTGTGTGTTACGCTTCTTTCAGGGAAAGTGTGTTCAGGCATGAAGCACCAAAACATCTATCGTATGATGGAAAACTGCTATGAGATTTGGTCAGAACTACAATACCCCCCCATACTGCATATTTAAACTGAGGTGTCAAGTAATGAAGTACAAATACTTCGTTACTTTACTTAAGTAGAAATTTTGGGTCTCTATACTTCACTGGAGTAATTATTTTTCAGCCGACTTTTTACTTTCTACTCCTTACATTTTAAAAATCGCCTCGTTACTCCGATTTCATTTCGACTTGTTTTCATTCCGGCTTGTTTTCATTCCGGCTTGTTTTCATTCCGGCTTGTCATCGTTCAAAAAAACACACAAAAAACCTATCCAGATAAATCGCGCCATCCAGATAGAGTGAATTTGATTGTGGTTGGATGAGAAGTATAAACATATACCAGTCTGACACACTGTGGCGCAGCCTTTTTTTCCCTTACATTACTTTAACTTTTATACTTTAAGTAGTTTTGAAAGCAGAACTTTTACACTTTGAGTAAAACGTTTGAGTTGATACTTTAACTTCTACAGAAGTCTTTTTAAACCCTAGTATCTATACTTCTACCTGAGTAATGAATGTCAATACTTTTGACACCTCTGTATATAAATGAGTGTAAGTGAACATCTTCCTCCATTGTGGGTGTGTGTATGTACCTGTGGATCCCTCCAGTGTAGAAAAATTAAGCCAATAATGAAGTACTCAAACACCCTGCTCCTGGAGCGTCCACTTCAGAAGCCAGGGATTCCCCATTAGGTCCCATATTAAGATGTCCATTCTTACAGCTGTGACGGCCTCTTCCTGTTTGTTACTCTTTGCTGGCTGTGTTCTCCTCGTTGCAGGTAGATGTGGGTGGAGTCAGGGAGGAGGACTGTAATGCAGCACACCTGAGCAGGCTGGTTTTTGGGAGTCTACAAAGCAGACCTGCTCCATCTTCTCTTCTCTCCTGCAGACTGCTGTTAGCATTTGTTTGATTGTGTTTTGTGTTGGAGTTTGATGCTCATTCATTCACTCTCACACACACACACACACACACACACACACACACACACACACACACACACACACACATAATGTTGCCGATGTGTGGTCTCCCTCTGTTGTCACTGCTCTGTTGAGCCAGATTGTGACACAGCAGTAATAAATACGTTTATGGACTGTGACAAAAAAAATGGTTTTCGTTTGAAAAGCAAATTTCTTAATTTGTAAAAACTGCAGGGTTTAATTTTTGATAATTCTGTTTTGATGATATTAAACAAATAATGATGTATACATTTGCACAATTAGAAGGTTTGGGCTGAGTTGACTGACAGGCGGGCGCCTCAACTCTACTTCTCTGCCTGAAACTAATGATCCAAAGCTAGAGGTTGAGATATTATTTTCAATATGGCGACTGCCATCATCGACTTCAAAACATCTCTGAAGACCTTTTTTTTGCAGACTGCGTTTCCACAAAAGCGCCTTTACTAAGCTCAGCCATCATCACGTCTTTGTACATTCATCTTGATTTCGCGATGGTGTGTTATTCTTTTCCGAGTCTGTGAATTCACATTGCATTTCGCACAGTGGAAGCTCCACATAGACAAATAGTGAAACATGGACGAACGCACCGCACTGAGCTCCCCTGCTGGCTCCGCTGATACTGATACCCCTTCTATTGTCTTTATCCACACACGCGCCCACACACACATGCACCACACACACATGCACCACACACACATGCACCACACACACATGCACCACACACACATGCACCCACACACACATGCACCACACACACATGCACCCACACACACATGCACCCACACACACATGCAGCACACACACATGCACCACACATGCACCACACACACACACACCACACACACATGCACCCACACACACATGCACCACACACACATGCACCCACACACACATGCACCCACACACACATGCACCCACACACACATGCACCACACACACATGCACCCACACACACATGCACCCACACACACATGCACCACACACACATGCACCCACACACACATGCACCCACACACACATGCAGCACACACACATGCACCACACATGCACCACACACACACACCACACACACATGCACCCACACACACATGCACCACACACACATGCACACACACCACACACACATGCACCACACACACATGCACACACACCACACACACACACACCACACACACATGCACACACACCACACACACATGCACCACACACACATGCACACACACATGCACCACACACACACACAACACACACACATGCAGCAGACACACATGCAGCACACACACCTTCCTCCTGTTGCCTTCCTTTAGTACAAACAGCAGCTTGTCTCACCCTGCCTAATTTTGTAGCTTTGTTTATTCTGTGTTTATGACGATATTCATCAGCAGTACTTAGAGACGCTCGAGTAAACCACTCGTGTTATGTAATGTTTTAATCGATATTCTGTTATCACATCAGGAGATCCACCCTTATTGATGCCAATGAAAGGCGTCTGATCCAACCTTCACAACAGGGTCCTAAGTCTCTGACTAGACTCTTCTCCTCTGTCGCCCCCCGGTGGTGGAATGAACTTCCAAACCCCATGTGATCTGCAGAGTCCCTCTGCACCTTTAAGAAAAAGCTAAAGACCCAGCTCTTTCATGAATACCTACTAACTTAATGATGATGGTCTCCATATTATTGATGATGATGATGGTAATGACGATGGTTTTTGTTTGATAACGACGACTTATAAGATGGTTTCTATACTGATTAGAGCTCTCAAGAACTGCCCTCAATGTTGTGCTTTGCCTCTGGTCACTTCCTGTCAGCACCTGTGTGTCCAATCAGACTCAAAGCTGATCGTTTGCTCTTACTGACATTGTTCCCTTTTTTCTAGATCCTTGTTTGTGTTGTTCTTACTCTCTGATGTACGTCGCTTTGGATAAAAGCGTCTGCTAACTGAATTGTAGAATTTTCTGTCTCTCTCTCTCTTTTTCTTGTGTGCGGTGATTTTTATGAATTAAACAAAAAAAAGGTCCGTACCTATACTTGGGCAGCCATGAATATGTGTTGGAAACACTACCAAACTTCACAGAGATGTAAATTTGGCGCCTTGAAACGGCCGTCTCAATAAGGCTTGAGACTGACGTCCATGTTTTATACAATCTATGATCCTGCATTAGCGGAAATAATCATTCTAGCTGTTGGATCAGGTGTCAGCTAGATCAGTTTTGTGGGTCTCTGTGGAGAAAGCACAGAGTATTTTCTCAGCATATTGCACAATAGTATCTAAAAAACGATCTTTTGGCAATGGGCACACGTGTAGTTGAAGCTGACTTTGTCAAAAGAAAAAACTGCATTTTCCTGTGACCGCACAATTTACACATTTCATCTTGTTTAGTGGGTTAGCTTGTGGAAGTTCACTGACCCGGAGCGGGCAGTCAGCAGGCTGGAACATCAGGAAGATATTGGGGTGGGGGGGGGTTTCAGGTCAGATGAAAGGGGGCTTGTGTGGAGGAAATCATTCACAGAAGGGAGAAGAGGGAGGCCATGGTGATGTCAGAGGTGACCATCACACAGCAGGAGCGCTTCAAGATCAAGGCAATGTGCCAGGCTACAATCAGCAGCTCATTCACATGGTATGACCTGTGGAAATCCCTGCACAGCTTCCTCAGTGGAGTAAATTACAGCGAAATAGAGAGACAGGTCCAGATAATGAAAAGGAAGAGAAAAATATGTAGGCGAGGGGGGGGGGAGAGGAAGGACATAAGTCTCCTAAATTATCTTCATATGTTAGAAAGAGGAGAGTTACAAACACACACAAAACAGTCACTGAGGGGCATAGTCCTTCTATTCCCCCTCCCCCCCACCCCCCCTTTTATTGTGTGTAAATGACAGTGACTCTTCAGTTACAAAAACTGCCACCGTGTCCTCAGGACAGGAGGAGACACTGGAAGGAGGACGTCTCCACTTTTCTCCTGAGGCAAAGAATGAGGCTTGACCTTGGCAGGAAGTTTTCCCAGGGACTCACCACATCCCTCAGACTACACATTGTAGTGTCATCCTTGGCCACCAAGACTGTCCCCCCCCCCCCCCCCCCCCCCCCCCCATTAAGAGGTGGGGGGTGGGGCTTGAAGCAGCTGAAGTATGGTCACAAATGAGCCTTGAAGCTAATTGCAAGGAGGAGAGCTGGGGGTTGACACCATAAACTGTATAAAAGGTGGCCATTGTGCCTTTGTGACGTTGCACTCTGGTTTGTGAACGTCTGTTTTGAAACCCTTGAGTTCTGGATTATAGCCTTCACTGTCTGAGTTCATTGGAGTTAAAAGTGACATTTTGCAGAGTTTTTTTAGAGCTTTGCCCAAGCCTAAATCATGTCCTCGCTAGTTAGCTCGTGATCAGACAAAGGAAGCTCATGCCAGCCTCAAATGGCCAAATGAATGAATTCTCTATTAGGTTCTGTTTTCATTTCCGGGGCTGATGCTTGGTTGAATTTTCTCCTGCAAAAGCACAGCAACAAAGACACCCGTATAAAGCCTTACATTAAAGTCTTTATATGTGATTTTTCACACTTAAATGTAGAAATCAAGAATATCCTCTGAAAATAACTCTGTGAGTCATGACTGTCTACAATGGGTGTAACACCCGAGTCCCACTGTCTGTGATGTTTTCAGAGTTTTCAGAGTCCTATCTTCACTTTGTTTACATCGCCCGGACGGCCGGCTGACTCCTCCCCTCGTGTATAAAAGTTGTTTAATTGAGGGACTAGAGAAAAGAAGAATAACATACTGTACTCACTGCTTAACTGTGTTTCTAGATCACGCTCATTTCAGGTAAATTTACATGCAGCGTGAAGATACGAGCATAATAAAGATCGCTAGCATTAGCATGCTAACACAACAATGCAGCGCCAGTTGTTTTGGTTTCATGCTGGTGCTCAAGGGCGACACCTGCTGGATCAAAACATCACATATAAAGCCTTTAACAACTTCAAATCACTACATGAGGATACAAATACATAAATGACACAGATGTTGTCTTGAAAGCAGAAGAACAAACTGATTTAAATTGAATAAACTAACCTTAATGTTAAAAGAAAATGAGTTCCTTTTATTTTGTTTTTGTTGTCTGATGTTTTAGCGACGATAATTGAAACGTGTATTGTTTGTAAAACTGAAGCTTGGCCGAGGCTTGCCTGGAGTACAAAGCATAAGTCACTTTGGCAGCGGGGATAAACCCACACACAGTGAGGTTGTGTTTTAGCTGACTTTGGTTCTTGTGTATGAATTCAACGCCTCAAATGGAGCAGAAAATGCTTTTCCAAAACACATTCCATCGGTGCCTGCCAGTTAAACCACATTATTTTAGTAATTTTGAGGCATGGAGGAATATTCAGAGCTGAGTTACCTGGACAAAAAAAGAAATCACTGAAGCAAAAACATTTTCAGTTTTTTTATATACATAAAAATCACATGTTACACATTACAATAGCAAAGGAATGCCTCTGTTCATGTAGACACATGCTCATGTCTCCAGTCTGCTCTAATCGCTACATGACATCTTTTCAGTGTAAAAGCAAACATATGTTACCAATCACATGACAAAATGTCAGTTTATCAAAAGGATGTTTCCTGTAACAGACGGAGAGTGAAGTACAACTCAATGTTTGTGACAAGACGTCATCTTTTTTTTTGTCAAGCTGTAGCACACACACACACACACACACACACACACACACACACACACACACACCTTTAAGTAAAGCAGTGATGTTTTTTGGTCCTTAATGAACACTCCATTGTTGCTCCTCACAGCTGCTGTCTACAGTGAAGTAGTAAAGCTATTGTTTCATGTTATTTGGTCATAAAAACTTTTAACCTTCTGCCGCGTAGAGGCCGATGTGCTGAAACAGAAAGACTATCACCACCTGGACACATGCATACTTCACACTATTAGCAGTGATGCACGCTATAGAAGTATATATGTACAGTATGTAGCATAATAAAGGACAAACTCAGAAGATAACAGAGCTACCTCAAAGTACTCTTTAAGCTTCTCAGTAGTCCCAGTTTAAGCTTCTGGACAATGTTTAGCAAGATGTAGAGCTGAAGAAAACAGAAGCTGCTTGGAAAATGTAAATCATTTACTAATTGGCTTTTCACTTTTTCTTTAAAGTTAGGCCTTTACATTCCTTTTGTCCCCAAGCCAAATGCTAGCCAAAACCAGGCTAAGCTACTAGCAAAAACAATGGACAACAGTCAGAGAAACAGTCAACCACACGATTACATTTAAATTGTCATTTTAGTTGTTTACAGATAAAACAAAGAAAATATAACATGAATTATTAATTATCTGAGATGTTGGTAGGCAGATTTTGACAAAGTCAGGCTAGCTTTCGTCACTAAGCTAACACGGAGCTAGCAGGCTATAGCTTGATACGGTAGCCTATGACACGAGAGTGATGTCAATCTTCTCATCCAACTCTTTCAGACATTTAAAATATTTTTAGATTATTTGTCTGAGGGGTTCAACTGATTTGAAATAAGGTTTCTTTGAGACAGCAGGACTGAACGCTGAGCAGACATCAGTGTGTGAAGACTTTAAATTACAACATGAAGGAGGCATAATGTTCAATATATAAATACAACTTGATACACAAAAAAAGAACTAACACTATTACTATACAATCAACAAGTGATGCCCATTAGATTATAAACATCACACGCTAACACACAACATACATCCCATAATACAACCATACACAAACAGTACAGGCAATGATTTTTACACAATCACAATCACTGTTTTGGCTTTACAAATGAGTGACAATATTCATGTGATTTCAGTAACAGCTGGTAAAAGAAAAACCGCCTTCTAAGTGCTTTCATATCGGGCAATCAAAGGTGATATTAGCCTGCATGTCTTCAAGCTTCTCTACATGATTCAAGCAGAAAAGGATTTGCTTTCTTTTTACTGTCTTCTAATGTCAAACACGATACACAAAGTGGACGGAGTCTGATATAAAACAAATCAGTTCTAACATAGGATTATATTGCATTATACTCAGATTTAGAATCAGTGTTCATGAAAAGCTAATTTGTCAGTTTCAGATCAGCGGTGGGTTGTCCACAGCTACAGCAGTGTACTCAGTCTCAGACATGTTGGACGTCTCAATGAGGCGAGCCAAGCCCGTCCTCGTTGAGTATTTGAAGATGAAGGCCTTCATGAGGTCGTAGCGGTAGTTCCTGTTGATGAAGTTGTAGAGGATGGGGTTGAAGCAGCAGTGGAGCAAAGACAGGCACTGAGTGAGGTGCAAGGCCACGTAGATCACGTTCTCCAGGCCGCAGGTCAGAGGCACCAGGCCCAGCTGAGACAGAGAATCAGCGAGGAGGACGGCGTGGTACGGCCCCCAGCAGCCTAGAAACACCACGATGTAGGCCAGGATCACCCTGCGACTCACGCGGCGCTCCTGCTCCACCGTGGACGACGGTGAGGAAGAAGAAGAAGAGCGGGTGAAAGCGCTCGCTAGCAGGGCGTAAAAAACTGCAATGACGGGGAAGGGGAGGACAAAGCCCAGCAGGATGAAGCTCAGCTGCACGCCCACCATCCACTCCCTGGGGTTTCCCTCCGGGTACACAGGCCTGCACAGCATGGTGTCCCCGTGGGTGGACTTCACAGTACCCAGGAAGTAAGTGTCCGGGAGGGAGGCGACGAGAGCCAGGAGCCACACACCCACACACACTCCGCGGCGGATCAGCTTCCTGCGCGCTCCTCCCTCGCCGTCCCCGTGCTTTGCCACGCTCAGGTAGCGGTCCACGCTCATGCAGGCCAGGAAGAAGATGCTGCCGAAGAGGTTGACGGAGAACAGCAGGTGTGTGAGTTTACAGGCCACCTCCCCAAAAGGCCAGTGTCCGTGCTGGGCCAGCGAGCTCACCCACACGGGCAGCGTGGCACACACACACAGGTCCGCTACCGCCAGGTGGGCGATGTACATGTGCGTCTCATGGCGAGGGGTGGAGTCCCTCTGCGCTCGGATGTTCACCCACAGGACTAGCGCGTTAGCAGCCAGGCCCACGATGAAGATGAACGTGTAGAGGACGCACATGGAGTAGAGGAGAGCGCTGCGGTTGAAGGCCGTAGCGCACACCATCGCATCCACGCTGGATATGTTGCTAAATGTTAAGGAAAAGTTGAGGTCCCCAAACGACTCCCAGAGGTCCTCCAGCTCACTGGTGCTCAGACTCATTTTTTCCTTGCTGGGAGAAAAACCTGAGACAACCTCTGATCGGGATAAATCCTGCAACAACAAAAAAAGACAAATCATCATTTTTGTTGCATATATTTACATGGACAAAGATCAAACAGCTGAACTTTGACTTTCTGGTTTCATATTTTAGGAGCAATTTTCTCCCATATAAAGCCGGGCTTATTTTACTCATGTGGAGTTTAACGTTGCTGAGCTAATAAAACATACAGCCCACTTGTGGTATGCCACCAGATCCTGAAGAATCTTAATGTGGTTAACTTATTAAAACACTGCTTTCATGAGTTAATAGAGGCTCTCTGTTTGCCATGTCGCATATATAGAAGTGCTCAGTGATTGATGTGCAGTCAGAGGGCAGTACAATAAATGTTTACATTAGCTCCCCTAGCAAAGACAGCAGATTACACATAAGGAAGTGGGATAGAGAAATCCAAAACAGGGTGTTTTTTTCCGAAGCATTCTGGTGCAATCCAAGATAAAGTGTAGGTCGGGGTGGGAAACCTGATGCCATTTGAAAGATTCTTGTTATAGTTGTAAATGTTTTTCTTCTGCTCTCAGAGGAGGGGGTGAGAAGGGAGCTGTCACCACCCGACATGATCAAAGAAAACGCTGCTCACAACTTCAAATACGTCATTTTTTACAACATCTGATTTCTATAACCCGGCAGCACACGCACACAATCTTAAATACAGCAGGACACATTAATGCTGGAGAGGTGACTGAAGATCACAGAGGCAGTAAGCTGGAGCAGCTCGGCATAACCTAAATGATTCTTTTGAGTCTGTCAGGCCACTAAAAAAGTTCAACACAGTGTGCATTCAGTTTCTCCTGTGATGTCTCTTTTTTGCTCCCCTCGCCGGCAGACTTCCACGGTGTGAAAGATCAGAGGTGAAAGGTAATAGATCAAAAGCAGAACACGAGCGATTTAACCCCGCTGTTGCCCCCGGCTGCACTCGTACGCCCACAGAGTGAGTTGTGTGTTGCAGAGATCCGCGGGAGGCTTGACGCCTGCAAAATGGTCCGAGCGAGGTTAAAACGAGGGTCGCTGACCACTGAGGGACACAGCACGCCGCAGAGCAGTGAAATGTGAGCGTGTCAGACATCTGTCTGTGAAACTGAGCTGTACACGGGATAATTGGCACAAAAGTCTCAGGGGATGATGAAAGAAAAGTCAGACATAATATAATTATACACACGGACACCTGGATCGTATCAGGATGTGCTGCTGTAGAGTCTGCGTTATGTGGTGTCTGTTATCTGTTTACTTGAGGATTTATTTGACACAACTTTTCACTTTTACTCGACTGAATCTGTATAAAACCAAGATCAGGTAGAAAATGAACGCAAATGGATATGAGACTAAAACATTTTATAGCATGCAAAATAGTTAAATAAGCTTCACCCTCATCAAAATGCATGTTCCCATGTTGATGCAGCATTATTAATAATAATAAAATAGCCCATATAAGGGATGATATAACATGCATTGTGTGCAGGGGAACTGCATCTTGTAACATCTTCTTTTTTAATCTCTGTGAGG
>NC_083624.1:863261-903261 GCF_963584025.1 Labrus mixtus
CAAGGAATTTGACTTGGTGTATTGATGCTAAACAATTAACAAGGAAATAAAACAGAACTAGAAACAACTTAAATAATACAGAATAAGATATTACAATATATAAAATAGAATTTAAAAATGTAAAATATAAAAAACACAAAATGTACAAAAGGTGCGATGTAGGAGCTGTGCAGCGGACTAGGAGAAAAGAAACGGCAAAAACAAATTCAAGAAAGAGAAATTAAATGTATTTAAATGATTTCCCTAAATCTGATAAAATACTTTTTACCAACAATTCAGTTACATAATGTATAATTAAAGTTCCAATGAAAGGGCAGATAGATTTCTTTTTGTTTCTTTCTAGCAATGAGCTAGCTAAATGTAATGACATTTAGAGTATAACAAATAAGTTTAATGAGCATTTAAACAAGAACCTCATAACTGCTACCTCTTTGGCCCTGTGCGTACTCAAAGAGTGACATTAATGAATAAATAAATATTTTAGAAGATGTTTCACTGGATGCAAAATTAGAAAACTCCTGCTTGTCCCGTGTTAATAATCAACATTATGTCCAGAAAATTATAAAACTTAACTTACAAAAAAACTTGTTAGGTTAAAAATTGGAATTGAGACATATGAGATAGTTTAACTAAAACATACATTTTAATTGAATTGTAACTTTTATAAGTCTAATCATCTTAAAGCTCCTGTAACCGCGATGCTAATTGGATTACATGTATTTGAAATGGCTCAAAGTGACAAAACCACAGAGAACTATCACCTGGCCTGGCAGCTTTAACCTTATTGTGTTTTAGGGTCTTTCAGCTGGTTTTGGATTTACAATAACTTTACCATGCAGTATTTTCTCATGATATAAACAGCTGCTTCCAGTTTAAATAAATCCTGAAAAACAAACTGTATAAAACGGCTCTTTACAAAACAGTATACAGAAGGAGCCTAAATATTGATATTTCCCTTACAGGGAGGTGGAGACCAAAAACAGAGCAAAAAGGAAGTGGATTCTGATCTTGTGGTTTTTAATGTAAAATAATCTCAATTATTCTAAATATACTCTGTTGTTACAAGTTAACATTTTAATACTGCATATTTACCACTGTTACTTCCTTTTTATTTATTTTTTTCAAAAGCTTCCATTTGTCATCAAAAAAATTGGATGGTCGCAAGCATGTTTACAAAAAGATTTTGCTCTATCGGGATGTTAGTTTTATTTGTATTTGTCCACTTTTCAAACACAACTTTGTTTCCTTTCTTGTTTTGAGTGTTTTTCGTCATAGTTCAGCCTCTTTCAACAATTTCTACTTTATCTTAGAGAAGTCCAAGTTCAACTCAAACACATTCACACAAACTGGATAAACATAAAGATCCAGAGATAAGGGCGTGGAAAAGGGTTTTGTGACTTTCAGAGGGGAAACAGGGTGCCGATGACGCAAAGGAGTGAGGAGGGTGGAGGGTGTTGGAGGAGAAAGATAGAGAGAGTTATTCCTAATGACTGCAGTTTCTATTGTAGTGGAGCTCTGAGTCACAGTGGGGGGTCTGACAGACACAATCTATTTTCACACAAATCTCCATTCAGAGGGTCCCCTCTCAAACTCATTCTGCAGCCACATCTTTACCATCAACTGTCGACCTCCCTCCCTCCTCCCTCACATTCCTCCTCTTCCCCTGCTCCTCTAACCTCACTCATCTTTCACTTAATTACTTATTCATTCACAGCTATCTTTCAGGAGCATGAGGGTCTGTGTGTGAGTGAGGCTGAAAGCTCCCGACAAGCGGATGGAGCTTGTGAAGGAGTGTGTGAACATGAGGGAGCAGCGGGGCCTTTTAAACATTTTAAAGCACAAAACATTGGCAGGCTTTTTGTTCTCTTGGACTTTGTCTGAGGGTTTTTTTTTTTTTTCGAGCCAGTGTTTTGTCACTGCTGATGTTCTGCTCCAGCTCGAGATGAGGAGATCTCTTTGTGTGTCTCTCTCAGGGATGTGTTCGTGCAGGTGTGCGTTTGGCGAGAGAAGTTTGCGTCTCTGTCGGGATATGCAGCAGCTATCAAGACATTCCTCACGTTGACAGAGTGTTCCCTCACACCGGCCTATGAAAGTCTGTGAAACCTGAGAACTTGCTCGTATGTCAAACATGCAAAAGAAAAAGAGAAAAATAGCTAAAGGCTTTGTGTTAACATGAATGGAGGAAAAAATATTCCACCAAAAACCAAAGTCTTTCCACTTTGGGAACCCAGACTCAAGTTGTACCAACATGTCATCTTCATATTTAAAAAACTTTTACTCTGAGTTAAAGGTAAATTTACTCTCCTTGTAGATCTACATTGTTCAGGCTGCTCTGTTCTCATGAGGGAAATATGTCACTCTTGAATGTTAAATACTCCGTATGTTCATTAGCTGTTTGCTAACTGCGTCTCTCCACCACATGTTAAGACTGGTAGCAAACAGTGAGTTTTTTAGAGCTTTTTCTTTACTTAGACAAGCTGCCTGCTGTGGCACAGAGTGACGCTGATGAGAGCAGTGAACAAAAACAGAAAACTCTGTGAAACCAAAAAAATACAGCTGAAATACACTGAAAAGGGAGCTGCTGAGTTTGGTGATAACTCTCTGTGACTTTAGCTTTATTTGTGTCTTTTTCACGTGCAAGTATCCTTTAATCCTCTGTTATTAAAAAAAGGCTAAGAGGCTAAAGCTATGCTAACAGCTGTGCTTGACTGTCCTACCCATGCCGTATGCTTCCATTAGCATGCTAGCTCAGTGTGATTGAGCTAGCATCATGAAATACGAACACTGTTTGTTCAGTGTGTTGGTTAAAAATGTTAGCATCCTCACATTTGCTGATTACTGTACATGATAGCACAGGATATAGCAAAGGCTAATGGTACTTTATTTAAGTACCATTAGCTACTGGTCTAGTTAGGCATAAAGAGATAGAAATGTGGGAGCCCAATTGTACATCAATTCATTCGATTGTTGTCAGGTTATTTCAGTAAATAGTTTAAAGAGGACATATTATCCCCCCTCCTCCACCTTTTCAAACAGTCCCCCTGTGGTCTAAATGAAACATCTGTGCTGTGCTTTGTAAAATATAACATGAATCAAGCACCAGAGGAGGTTTGTGACCCTGTATAAACCAGCTCTCTCAGAACGCTCCGTTTTGGTGTGTGTGTCTCTTTAAATGAAATTAGCCCCTCCCCCTGAGTTTTCCCCGTAGACATCACTCCTCTGGAGAGAGAATAAAAATGGCCGACCTGTTTTGTTCTAGTCTGGGGATGGAGTCTATGGGTGGAGATACCAGGGGAGGGGAGGGGATTTTTTTTAACCAGAATCCCACTGTGACATCACAAGGAGAGCACATTTGAAACTGAGCATTTTTCTCTGTGTTGTAAGACTTATGCAGACCACAAACAAAGGACTGGATGGGTTTATTTCACATGTTGTGGGTCAGTAGACTCTCAGGTTACACAGATATATGTTCAAAAACACTGAAGAAGAGGATTTGTGTCTCCTTTAAAAGTATCAACATGCTGGTGCAAGTCGGGGTGTTCAAACTCAGAAGGATACATCATCAAGGGACTAAGAACTAAATCATTTCAGTTTAAACTTTTTGTCTTATCGGTAGATGTAAAGATATGCAATGACAGACGGAGGTGCTGCTTGTCAACAGGCAAGGCAGGCAACTGGTTGGGGGCCCCAGGTCAGTAGGGGGCCCCTGAGAGCTGACAGACTTTGAACCACAGCAGTGGCTCAAAATGCGCATAGTTTGCAATGACAGGAGGAAACCTCCCTAAGGAGGCCCCATCTGACTGCAACTATGTTAATGGAAGTCACTAAAGGAAAGAGAAGAGGAATATCCGTCTGGGAGTTAAAAAAGAA
Source organism: Labrus mixtus (assembly GCF_963584025.1). Classification (NCBI taxonomy): domain Eukaryota; kingdom Metazoa; phylum Chordata; class Actinopteri; order Labriformes; family Labridae; genus Labrus; species Labrus mixtus. The sequence goes on from NC_083624.1 coordinate 867,132, forward strand.
AAAGTAAGAGGGGGGTAAAAAGAAGAAAAGTGAAGTAGATGTTGACGATTAAATATAAAAATGAATGACTAAATGCGGCTAGTCTAGCCTTCACCAGCAGGGGGAGACACTTGAATAACAGAACTTCTCCTTGCATTAAATGATGGCGCTTGTTCTTTCATGTTTAACATTAGTTAACATAGCAGAACAACCTAAAGTGTGTCTTAACAACGTAACATATATAACATAACATATATAACATAACATATATAACATAACATATATAACATAACATATATAACATAACACATATAACATAACATATATAACATAACATATATAACATAACACATATAACATAACACATATAACGTAACACATATAACATAACATATATAACATAACATATATAACATAACATATATAACATAACATATATAACATAACACATATAACATAACATATATAACATAACATATATAACATAACACATATAACATAACACATATAACATAACACATATAACGTAACACATATAACATAACATATATAACATAACATATATAACATAACACATATAACATAACATATATAACATAACATATATAACATAACACATATAACATAACACATATAACATAACACATATAACATAACACATATAACATAACATATATAACATAACATATATAACATAACATATATAACATAACACATATAACATAACATATATAACATAACATATATAACATAACACATATAACATAACACATATAACGTAACACATATAACGTAACACATATAACATAACACATATAACATAACATATATAACATAACACATATAACATAACACATATAACATAACACATATAACATAACACATATAACATAACACATATAACATAACACATATAACATAACATATATAACATAACACATATAACATAACACATATAACATAACATATATAACATAACACATATAACATAACATATATAACATAACATATATAACATAACACATATAACATAACACATATAACATAACACATATAACATAACACATATAACATAACATATATAACATAACATATATAACGTAACATATATAACATAACATATATAACATAACATATATAACATAACATATATAACATAACACATATAACATAACATATATAACATAACATATATAACATAACATATATAACATAACATATATAACATAACACATATAACATAACATATATAACATAACATATATAACATAACACATATAACATAACACATATAACATAACACATATAACATAACATATAACATAACATATATAACATAACATATATAACGTAACACATATAACGTAACACATATAACATAACACATATAACATATATAACATAACATATATAACATAACATATATAACGTAACATATATAACATAACATATATAACATAACATATATAACATAACACATATAACATAACATATATAACATAACATATATAACATAACACATATAACATAACATATATAACATAACACATATAACATAACATATATAACATAACATATATAACATAACACATATAACATAACATATATAACATAACATATATAACATAACATATATAACATAACATATATAACATAACACATATAACATAACACATATAACATAACACATATAACATAACATATAACATAACATATATAACATAACATATATAACGTAACATATATAACGTAACACATATAACGTAACACATATAACGTAACATATATAACATAACATATATAACATAACATATATAACATAACACATATAACGTAACACATATAACGTAACATATATAACATAACATATATAACATAACATATATAACATAACACATATAACATAACACATATAACATAACACATATAACATAACACATATAACATAACATATATAACATAACACATATAACATAACATATATAACGTAACATATATAACGTAACACATATAACATAACACATATAACATAACACATATAACATAACATATATAACATAACATATATAACATAACACATATAACATAACACATATAACATAACACATATAACATAACATATATAACATAACATATATAACATAACATATATAACATAACACATATAACATAACACATATAACATAACATATATAACATAACATATATAACATAACACATATAACATAACACATATAACATAACACATATAACATAACACATATAACATAACATATATAACATAACATATATAACATAACATATATAACGTAACATATATAACATAACATATATAACATAACACATATAACGTAACACATATAACATAACACATATAACATAACATATATAACATAACATATATAACGTAACATATATAACATAACATATATAACGTAACATATATAACATAACATATATAACGTAACACATATGACGTAACATATATAACATAACATATATAACATAACACATATAACGTAACATATATAACGTAACATAATGGTGATGAACGCTGCTTTGAGGGGACCAAAGACTAAAAAAACACACACACATTTTATTCTAGACTCTAGAATCGTTATAGTAAAGCCAGAAGACCACCAATGTCAGTAGGATTCATCCTCTGAATGGTTGTTTAATTGGAATCCATAGTAGTTCAGATATTTTAGTTAAGACCAGAGATAAAAATTGACCAACAGACAGACATCCCTCGAACCATAAAATGTTAATCTGGTTCGAGATATATTTGCCACAGCATCATAAAGTTTCTTACATTGTGTTTCAGCTGCTTCCTTCCTTTGTAGAGCTCGTTCTCTTTATACTCTTTTTTTTTGCTCTGACCTCGCTGGATCTGTCAGTGCCTTCATGCTCAGCTGTTGGTCATGACCGGCTCTGGCTCATACAGTCCATTGACTTTGTCTATCATCTCTGCACGCAGCAGTAACTCAAAAAAATGCAAGTTCTGTCCCCCCCCCCCCCCCCCCCAAGCCTTACAGGTTTCAATTCACCCCCAACCTTTCACCACACATATACACACATATATACACACACCAAGTTCATTAATACGAGTCAGGTCACTGAGGTCATGCAGAAGATGCGTAAAAGTTGAAGTGAAGTCTTGCTCCGGGGGACAGAGTGTCCAGTAAGGATTTAGAGAATGACAGAATCTTTCCACAGGCTGCATGAGAAGGTGTCCGTCTCACCGTGTTCCCAGAGAGCTGAAGCTCTAATCTAGTAATCCTATCCCAACAATCCCCACAATGTATGCTTCCAACACGCTGCCTTCCCTCGCTGCTGACATCAGAGTTCACAGATAAGGTGGCTAACTTTCACCCCCTATTGTCCTGTCACACTAAATGAAAAATGGTCCATCAGGGTTGCTGGAATGCGTCGGTGTGTTTTGGAAGAAGCCTGCAGCAACAGCTCCATCGGGCTGCATTACTTTAAGGTGGTGTTGCCTTCCAAGCCCAAGTGTTGACGTAGTGCCACTATAGCATCAAGTTTGAAGCTTTTTAAGTTGCATCAATGTTAAACAGTCGGGATTTTATGTAGACAAAGTGCGTTTACAATTGCAAACAAGAAAATGTCAAGCTTTAAACGAGCGTGAGCAGCATGGAGGGAAAAGCAAACACTGTGGGCTTTATAGGGCATAAACACGACTCCACCGCACTCGAGCGAGATGATGGAATAAATATTGTAGATAAACATGCTCGCAGATTGAAGCCTGACTCACTTAGATGGGAAAAAAAAGATCTCAATGGTGATTCAATGTAAATATCCTGTCCTCTATAAATGACCCCATGGCACACGATGGTGGATCAAAAATCACAAAAAGCAACTCGGACAGAAAATGACCACAAGCCATTTTTTGCTCTGTCCCAGGTGTTTTTCATTCATGAAACACGCCACTGCGGGGGGATAACAGCCAGGATGTGGCAACCCAGGCAGCATCTGGATTTGAGCCTGATGTGCCTAGAGCTCTAAGTGAGGGGCACACTCGCACTCTCCAGTCTTCACAGTCTCATCCCTTACCCTGAGCTTCCGTTAGATCTATCCCTCCGAGTTAAAAAAAAACATATGAGACCATTTTGTAGTCTTTTTGTTGTTTAAATGCTGATTTATGTGACAGCGAGGGATGCATGACACAAGAGCTCGAAGAAAGATTGAATCAGAGATAGATATGAAAACGGAGGATCAAACAGGAGTGAAGGGCGGGATGTACTCCGTTCACTATGTTTGTTTCTTTCATTGCTGCTTCGGTTGTGTTGGACAGATAAATAGTAAAAATCTGCTTCTCTTTAAAGATTAAAAAAAAGATTTAGATAGGAGCCTAATGGCTGACTGCAGTCTTAACCCTGACACTGACGCTTCAACCCACCAAAAGCTTCTCCCTGAAACCTCCCAGCTTCACTCGACCTCAGCCAGTAAATACAAAACAGCTTTTTCCGCCTCTCAGTACCAGGCACTACATACATCAGAGCCTGAGCGGATGCCAATCGCCTGATGTCCGATCATTCATCAAACCCACGATGGCAGGCCCTCCGTGTTAAGAGTTTCAGAGTTGCAGAGTGCTGGCTGAGCCTGCGCCCTATCACTGTCAGATCAGCTGAGTGAAGGGCATGTCAGGAGTAAGATTTGTGGAAATGTTTGCTTATATGTGGATGACTGGGTTCTGATCCCTTGAGAATATGCCTCCAGTGAACAGCCAAAGCCCTAATGAGCAGAAGATGTGTGAAAAGTCCCATTGTGGTAAAAGTTTCCTGTGTATTTTCTCACTGGTGAGAGGAGAGCACTAATACAAAAGAAGGATGGAGAAGAGGATGAAAAGAGTGAGGCATGAAAGACACATCCTGCACAAGTTCATGAAAAGAGGAAGGAGGCAGTGATTGTTATTATTTGTTTTCCCATGTTTTTCCTCTCCATTTTTGGACCTCGTAAAGACCTCCTTGGCTCTATTTGTGGTCCGGTTCCTCCACAGCTGTTATTTTTTTGAATCATCTTTTCTTAGCAGCTGTTCAGGCTGTAATAGAGGCCTGGGAGATTTTTTTACTTTGATGCATACACATTTTCAGACACATGTTGTGTACCCCTGAGTTTTTTGAGAAAATAAATTGCAGAAGAATCCTTTATCTCCCACAGGTGGATCAAGCGGGAATATTCTAGTAAACTACCAGATATGCGATCCGTCTGCCAATAAGTAATTCCCTTAAAGTCTTTATATGCAATTTTTTGATCCAGCAGATGTCGCCCTTGAGCACCAGCATGAAACCAAAACAACTCACGCTGCATTGTTGTGTTAGCATGCTAATGCTAGCGATCTTTATTATGCTCGTATCTTCACACTGCATGTAAATTTACCTGAAATGAGCGTGATCTAGAAACACAGTTAAGCAGTGAGTACAGTATGTTATTCTTCTTTTCTCTAGTCCCTCAATTAAACAACTTTTATACACGAGGGGAGGAGTCAGGCGGCCGTCCTGGCGATGTAAACAAAGTGAAGATAGGACTCTGAAAACTCTGAAAACATCACAGACAGTGGGACTCGGGTGTTACACCCATTGTAGACAGTCATGACTCACAGAGTTATTTTCAGAGGAGATACTTGATTTCTACATTTAAGTGTGAAAAATCACATAGAAAGACTTTAAGTAGAAATATTTCCACAATGTTGTAGGATTGAGAAATATTTTGACTATAAATCTTTTAAAATTCTCGGAAACACGGAGCGTAAAGACTTGACAAACTTGATTTAAGAGGCTGCTGTGATCGGGGTAGTTTGTGGGGTGATTGTGCTCAGATGTCAGAGTGGATTCTTTACTTCTCTTCATCACAGAGTACAATGAACACTTTGTCATGTGAAGGTAAAGGGGGGCAGGTAGAACTTCAGTTAGAGCATAAAAGTGTATTTCTTCATTACAAACCTTTCCTGCTGCCACTCTTAATAGAAGTGAGTACCCTTAACACACACACACACACACACAGACACACACACACACACACACACTCACACTCACACTCACACACACACACACACACACACACACTCACACTCACACTCACACACACACACACACACACACTCACACACACACACTCACACTCACACACACACACACACACTCACACACACACACACAGGTCACATTTTTAAAAAGCTGTGGTTTATTGTCGACATACAATAGATTTGATTTCCCTGAAAGAGCTAGAGGATGTTTGATATAAATAATTAGCTTTATTTCTCAGTGAACTTCTTTGTCTCCAGCACTCCACCCTTCCTTCTCTCTCTCTCTTTCCCTCTCTACTTGGGGTCATAATGTTTAATGGGTGGCCTGCTGTTAACCCTATGACATCTGGCGCAAACACAGGGACCCATTTAGGGGCCTACTCAAAACAGCTAAAAGTCAACGGAGAACAATCAATCACATTGGGCACGGGACTAAATTCTAAAACGATCACTCAGATCTCACCTCACTTTTAAAGCCTGATGTGGAAACTCCATCAAAGTTGAGACTGAGTGTCCAAAAAGTCTTACTGAAAATAAATCATTTTTATGAGAAATCCTAATTAAATAAAACAACTCTTTAAAGGCTTTATATGTGATGTTTTGATCCAGCAGATGGCGCCCTTGAGCACCAGCATGAAACCAAAACAACTCGCGCTGCATTGTTGTGTTAGCATGCTAATGCTAGCGATCCTTATTATGCTCGTATCTTCACACTGCATGTAAATTTACCTGAAATGAGCGTGATCTAGAAACACAGTTAAGCAGTGAGTACAGTATGTTATTCTTCTTTTCTCTAGTCCCTCAATTAAACAACTTTTATACACGAGGGGAGGAGTCAGCCGGCCGTCCGGGCGATGTAAACAAAGTGAAGATAGGACTCTGAAAACTCTGAAAACATCACAGACAGTGGGACTCGGGTGTTACACCCATTGTAGACAGTCATGACTCACAGAGTTATTTTCAGAGGAGATATTTGATTTATATATTTAAGTGTGAAAAATCACATAGAAAGACTTTAATCAGTTAGAAGTTTGAGTCTGTCTGCGTTGCTCGTTGCATTTCGATTGACATCTGCCTGACAACAGTGACAATAAGTTTACCTCACACTGAGTGCAAACAGGCAAAGGGCTGCTGTGTGACTTTTCTTACAAATAGGATTGTGAATTTAACTGCTATATTATTTCAGTGAATATCCGAGTATGTCCATGGCAAAGTTAAACAATACAAAATGATTAAGATGCAATCGCATACTGACTCTCTATTGGCTTTAAGGATTTTGTCTTTTTGTATTGATTTCTTCTACAAATTCATTTTAAGCATCAAACTGCTTCATAATGATTGTGTGATTTTGTGCGTCAGTAAAGCAGAGTGCCTCTGTCCCAATGCCCGACACAAGACGGTGCCCACTTCCTCCCATTGAACCGGCCAAAAATGGCCTTCCCCTGCAGCCATGGTGGGAGAACTGGGACTGACAATGGCAGAGCAGGATGGACACGAGATCACAGACTGTGGTATAACCCTTACATACATAAACATGAAATGACTCCCAAGACATTCTGACTCCAACAACTATGTTTTTTTTGTTTTTTGTCTGGGACAATAATGCAAAAAGCTAATCCAAAATCTTTTCACTGACAATAGAAGGATCTGTGTGTGTGACTGTTTACGTCTAGTGACGCTGCATACTTTAATATAAGGATGATGAAGCAGATTGGTTCATAATGATCCTCACATTTCAAAACCTGAAGACATGATTTAAGCACACTGTTATCTCTGGCTCCTCACATGTGGTGAGAGAGAGTGATTAGCCGAGAGGCCTCGAAGCCTTAGCACAATATTGAACACATGTTAAAACTATTATTTTGGGTCGTGGAAAAAGTCAAGATCACTGAATTTTCTTCTGTTGTTTTGAGAGCAATAGGAGGAAATGATCCGAACACGTTCTGGCTTCAGAGACAGGTGATCATGAAACTGGACCTGGCTCGACACAAACAAACACAGTGTGACCTTGTGAAACCTCAGCTGTGAAATATGCACACCGATCCAGTTCCTACATGTCACACACAGGCTGTGGTCTGGACTTAAGAGTGCAAGGCCATTTCCTTTAAGTCTGCCCCCCACCCCACCCCACCCCACCCCACCCCACCCTCAACTCCCCTCCCCCCAATCTCATTTCCTCCATACCCAAACAAAAGCGGCTTCTCTGGGAAAAGTGCTCGGCCACTTATGTTTTCCCCGTGCAGCCCAAACAGACTGTTTACAAGGTACAGAGCACTTTAGCTTTAGCCAGAAAGCACGCAGGCCTAAACAGTGTACTCAACTTAGCTCACCCAAGCATTCAATTCAAAACTTCTAAAGGGAGAAACAACAAGAGATTAAGCATCGGGTGAACTGCGCAGCTTTCAGAGTTTGTTCATCACTACCCTCCCGCTTTGATCCGGCTCTTAAGGAGCAGTTTCCCCAGGTGGGCTCCCACTGTCAGAGCTAACTCCTTGTTTAGCATGTTTCTAATGAACTCAGCTTCAGCTGGACACTCTTCAAAGCAGGCAGAGTGAAGGGCGTTTCTCCCAGGGGGGGGGGGGGCAGATCAGAGGGGTCAGAACGAGGATACTACTCATGAGATGGAATCAATAGAACATTATGTTCTTTAGGAGAGCGAGGAAGGCACAGACTTTTATGGACCAGAAAGGCCTTCAGTGTCCACAGAATGCAACATTTGAGTCATTTGTTGAAAAAGGATGGACAGGAATTTGCAAAAGGTCAGATTCATGAAACTTCCATGGTCAGAGGAAAAAAAAAAAAAAAAAAAAAACTGAAACAGCACAACAGAAGATCAAGAGGACAAATATGTTTTTTTGAAGAGGCAAAGTTACATTTTGTTTAGTTACATAAATGTTAAGTCATGACAGTGGAAACCAGAGAGCCTAAAAATATATATATATATTTTGAGTTTGCTAGAGAAACATTTACATGCGTCTGTTTTATAACTAAAAGAGTCCTTAACTACCCAGGAGTGAATTATTGCATCCAATAAATTTCTCTATTTTCATTCCCAGAAAAAAGTAAGGCTAAGCTGCAGCACTCTTGTGGGCGTTGGTGGCACTGCAGGTGAGCAGCCAAAGCTAATGTGCATTAAAGCGCCCCCACTACACTTCTGATTAAATGGTTTCCCTTTAAAATTTGACTTTGGAAGTGACCAAATGTTTTAATGAGCACTCAAATTTAAGTTCAAGCCATATTGAGTCTGGGATTGACCGCCCTACAGAAACTGTTACTTTAAACATCAGTTGAGCATGAGGCCCAAAAATTTAATTGTCCAACCTCTCTAGACCCAGTCCTTCATGTTTGAGTTACCAAGACAAGTCAGTCCAAACACTTCAAAGTTAGAATACTCAGTTTTATTCACCAGCAACACAACAATGCCCAATCGTCAGACTCCAGCCTTCAACTGGTTGTTCGTTGGTATTGGTTCGCCCAGGTGGGTCCCCACCGTCAGTCCAACCTCCTTGGCAGCATGTTTCTCAGAGACCTCAGGTTTCAGCTGGAAGCCCTTCTCCCTGTCGAAGTAGTCCATAGGCGTGAAGGAGAGCGGCTCTTCTGCCTTGAGGCCCTGCAGCCGTTTGCGCCAGCCCTCCAGCATGGTGCCGCGTGCCTCAATGGGAATGTGGGACGGAGCCCAGAAGATCTGAGGGGCCAGAACCTGAAAGCCACAGTAGTGCAGGATGCCATTCTGCAGAGAGAAACGAGAGAATTGATTTAAAATCACTGTGTGGTAACATCTGTCTCAATGCTCAGCTTAGTTTCTTTAAGCAATACCTGCAGAGGCCACAGTGTCACATTAATGTCTCCGTTGATGCCGTTTGCACTGAACATCGACTCATGAGACCCTGTGGTGAAGGACAGCATGGCTTTCTTGTCCTGCACAGAGAGCAAGCAAATATTTTTTAAATCCCACAACATGTACTGAAAAACTCATTTATTTGAAGCCTTACCTTGAAGATTCCCTCACTGTATCGCTTCTCTTGTGAGTAAGCATAGCCCAGTGTGAGCACCCGGTCCATCCAGCCCTTCATGATGGCAGGAACAGTGAACCAGTACATGGGAAACTGCAAAAAACATTATTGAAAGTTACTATAGTGCCAAAGGGCTTCACTTAAAATGCATTACTGGCAGTCAGCTCTATACACCTGAAAGATGACGAGGTCCGCCTGAGAGAGTTTGCGTTGCTCCTCAGTGATGTCATCAGACAGTTTCCCACCCTCCCAGGCCAGTTTGGTCTCCTCTGCATAGCGGAAGTGATCTGCATTCTTAACTTCTCCTGCAGAGACAATACAATTTATTTCCGGTCACTCCAAAAGAACAATCAAGTTGAACTTTAGAGCATGAGAGAGAAAAAAATAAAAAAAAGGTTTAATACCAATGATGTCCTGGGCAGTGGCAATGGCTTTAAACTTCAAAGCATACAGGTCAGACACTTCCACTGTGAAGCCCTGAGCAGTTAATATTTCCACAGCAGCGTCTTTGGCCGCAGCATTGAAGGAGCCGGAGCTCTGGTGGGCATACACGATGAGAACTTTCTTGCCTGCTAAACCCAAGACAGAAAAGGTTTGAATTAGCAAAAGGTCAGAGGAACATTTTTTAAAAAGTTGGAGCACTAAGCAGGCATTTGTAACACACACATTCAGAATCGCTGAAAATACAAGAACAGAGGGAAAAGAAAAACTCACTCATTCTGGAGAAAAGATGTCAACTGAGGCTGATGAGTGCTACTATAATCTTGCCTATAGATGGAAATCCTACCTCATGACAAACTGACACTGCTGTTTTTATACACCTGGGAGGGCGGGGCTTGCTCTCTGTCACAGCTGCTGTCAATCAGCAATCAATGTCATCACCCAATCAGGTCACAATAGAGGATCTTCTCAGGACTCTCAGCAACAGATCCACATATCTGTCACTCAAACTTCACTGGTTTTCAACCCAGAAGTGGAACTTATAAACCACAAAAAAGCATAGAAGATGCTAAGTATACCAAAATACACAAAGATGCAGATTTATATTGAATATGTTCAAGCAGATCCTGCAGATCTTCTGCCTCAAGATTTAGTTTATTTGTGATTTTTCTTGTGTTTAAACCGTACTTAAAGTTCTCAAGGGGCGCTGGTGGTGCAGTGGTTAGTGCATGCACCCCATGTATGGAGGCTATAGTCCTCCAAGCAGGCAACCCAGGTTCAAGTCCTGCCTGTGGCTCCTTTCCCACATGTCATTCCTCTCTCTCTCCCTTATTTCCTTTTTTTTTTTTTTTTTTTTACAAGTTATTTTTATTGAAGGGTTTTTTTAATTTAAAACAGAAACAGACAATGGGAAAAAAAATACAAGGAAAAACTCTAAACATAAATTATTCAGAAGCTAAATGTTCCCAAGCCTGCCTGCAAGTTCCCACCCCCCCCCCACACACACACACACACACACACACCCCACACATGTTCCCAGTTTCCTACATACATATATCCACACAAACCTAAATACATACATATAAATCAATAATAATTTATTAAAAAAAATAATAAATAAAATAAAAAACATGAAGAATACAATTCATGCCTCCATGTTGTCCTAAAATATTTTCATGTTGTCAGAAATAGACTATGGACTGACAAGCCCCTTATTGGTGCCATAGATAACATAAGACCACATGCAAAATATTCACAAATATTTCAAAGGGTTGGTCTGGTGTAAACCCCCTTGTGACATGATGTTGTCAATATACATTTAAAGAGCGATTGTTTTACCTGTATACATTTTTAGTGAGAAAATACAGTATTTTATTCTCTCCCTTAAATCAAACTTTATCCACTGTCCTCTCTCTCCATTAAAGCCACAAAAACACCAAAAAAGAAAGTTCTTAAAACTATTTTCAATAAGAGCAGGTAGTTTAACAGGTCAGAAAAAAGGGGAAGCATGCATTAAGGCTGAATGTTGTTTCCCCATCCTGGACTAACCAGAAAGAGGTCTTTAGGTCTGCACTGTAACCGTGTTTGTCTCTGCGTACAAGATGTTCAAACGTTATACTTCGCTCCTCTAACTGTCTTCAGACCACATGAAGCACATGTGGTCCGATCCTCTCACTCTACAGTTACTGCTCTCCAGCTCTGTTTTCCTTTACATTACTTTCCTCTGAAGAAACCATCGCTTGCGGTCGTAGCCCACTCACGCATACTGCCCTGTAAAAAAAAGAAAAAAGTGAAGACTCAGCAGTGGACATCAAAGGCGTCCCAGACGTGTGCTGGCACACATCTGGGACTTAAAATCCGTCCAATGTCACGTCTGTGCATCCACTAAGGAGGAGGAGGGGGGGGGGATTTAAGGAGGAAATCCTAATTTCATGCATACTAATACGCCACATGAGAGAGACATATGGAGACCCTTTGTCATCCCATTGTCTCTCCTTTTTCTCTCTTATTAAATATGAGTTGTAAGAACCAGTAGGAGCATTATTTGTAAAACCACAGCTTGTGATCTTCACATTTAAAATGATGAGGCCCTCTTATATTTATGAGGCCTCGTCTTTTCATCTCTGTGTCCTCTCTGGTTTTTTTTTTTTACATCATTACGTCGCTCATCATACTGAGCCCGTGGCTGTGTTCCCTCTGTTGTGACGGGAAGGGATCATGTGTTTGGCTGGGAGCTATGTTTTCATGATTTGTGATGTATTGAGCTACATGATCCCACACTGATTTGATCCCACACTGTGTGATGTACTACTCTTTAAGTGCATTTCATACTGCCTGTTACACATGTGTGCAGCTGCAGGCTCTCAGCACTGTTTACATTTCCTATAAAGGCGACATGTGCAGCCCACCTGTAGGAGCTGATTCACACAAAACCACAATGTAATGAAAGAGTTCTTATAGGAGCATTAAAACGGTGCATATGCAGAGATGCAAGGCTGTGCTTTTCTGTTAGATTAATGCTGAATCACTGTGTGAAATGTAGCCTACAGTGCCATCATGTGGTCAAAACAGGAAAGTGCAGGGATTTTCCTTTTAAATTCTTCTGCTGAGTTCACTTTTAAATAAGTTGCTATAGTGTTCAGATGCTCACATAAAAAATAAATGAAAGTGTAGACTTTATTTTTTTACTTTTAATTTTTTTATATCACTGAATTTAACTAGAAAACACTTTTTAATCCATGGGATGACTGTTCATTTAACCTATGTTTGAGGGGACTGGTGTGCTTTATTGAGAGTCTACAGTGTGTCCAGTAAGGACAACACTTAAAAACGTGTGGACTTGTGTTCTTGAAAATAAATATAAATAGCTGAAGAAAAGTTTCTTAAAAATAACCTTTAGCAAAGTTTTTTTTTATCTGGTCGTCTACAGTTCTAATTTCTTTGGAAACGGGTGTCTCTGTGGATCTGGTGAAACTTTGGCCTCTTCATCTTCAGCACAAACAAACTACTGCAGTGGAGTGTGTATGACAGTGTGGCAGCTGTTGTGTATGTGAGTGCTAATGGGGATCCTAATAAAGAAAAAAGAAAGAAAGAAAGAAAGAAAGACAGCTGATATGTTGGATGCAAGGCAGACTGTGAATGACAAGAGGTCAACATAGGGGTGATGTCTTTTTAGCGTCTGTATTCTACCTTTAAAAAAACATATATATATATATATGTATATATATATATATATATATATATATATATATATATATATATATATGGCAAGCCGTTCAGGAAATTAATACATTGAATGAAACTTTGAATATATGGAATGAAACTTTAAATATATGGAATGAAACTTTGAAAATATGGAATGAAACTTTGAATGGAAGTCTGTAGTGTTATTTCAGCTAACAACTCAGAGACTAAAAAATCCCTAAAGATGGATGCACAAAGTGAGCTCAGCAATGATTGTTGAACATTACTACTCATAAGCAGTAAAAGTGTTCCAATAATTGAACTATGATCTTCAAGGTGACACGTTTTTTTTTACATGACAAATAGCCACAAACAGCCATATATATATATATCTATATCTATATAGATATAGATATATATCCCCGTTTTACCACTAGATGTCGACAATGTGTGGTTTCACCTCTAATGCACACATTGATTAGATGGTTTACAGTCTGTGAATATCTGCCAAAGCCTGAGGAGGTGATAGGTCTAATGTGAGTGATATCCATCCAGATGGGGAGTCATTAAACTCTGGTTTTGTTCTGGCAGAAGAAGCGTGATTGTAAAGCAAGAAAACAGCCACCTTTAACAGATTAATGTCACTGATCCAATCACTGGAGCGACCATAAGTAAACCTCGCTGAAGGATTTATTATGATGGTTTTGGCGCGGTCACTTCACTGACACCAGGCAGGACAATAAATTCAAAGTGATTCAAGTTGCAGCTTTGCAGAGGGCTCTAAAATATCTTACATATTTCTTCCAACTCCCAACTTCCACTCCCTGTTTCACTATCATAATAATCACATTTTTACCTGAGATTAGATTAAAACAAACATCTCAACTAAGACACAGATTTATAGTTATTTATTTAAGTCTTCTGGAGAGCAGTACGCACAGTTCCTAACTAACTTGTTGCATCGCCTGCAACAAGGGAATCCCGCTGTCTCACAAACTAGAAATGTAGCAGCTGCTCCACAGTCAAGAAATCATTAAAAGTTTGCAGCTTGAAGATATCACAAAAGTTTGTGAAAGGTGAAGACATTAGAGCTCAGCTTTATATCAAACAGCTGCTTCTTTGGCTTCCTTTTCTCAAACCAGAAGCTGTTCTTGTGATTTTCTAATGAAACAGAAGTGGACACATGTGGTCAATTATAAACATCATTTGTTGTGTTGAGTGAATGTGATCAGACGCCAGCCAAGCTTGGATTAAGTGTAACTCCATCACGGATATCTCCAACGTATGAGCTTTATGTTTAATTTCATGTTGCTGTCACGTCAGATTTTGAGTGTTAAATTATTGAAATTCAAATATATATCAAATACTTTTCATCAACTTTGTCTTGATTGTGTGCTTAAATTTTTTTACCCTTCTGACTTCTGTTGTATTTGCTTATTTGTTAAAGTCTTAATATGTGATTGTTCACACTTAAATATATAAATCAAGTATATCCTCTGAAAATAACTCTGTGAGTCATGACTGTCTACAATGGGTGTAACACCCGAGTCCCACTGTCTGTGATGTTTTCAGAGTTTTCAGAGTCCTATCTTCACTTTGTTTACATCGCCCGGACGGCCGGCTGACTCCTCCCCTCGTGTATAAAAGTTGTTTAATTGAGGGACTAGAGAAAAGAAGAATAACATACTGTACTCACTGCTTAACTGTGTTTCTAGATCACGCTCATTTCAGGTAAATTTACATGCAGTGTGAAGATACGAGCAGAATAAAGATCGCTAGCATTAGCATGCTAACACAACAATGCAGCGCGAGTTGTTTTGGTTTCATGCTGGTGCTCAAGGGCGACATCTGCTGGATCAAAACATCACATATAAAGACTTTAATGAATTCTTTGCATCTGTTCTTTACCACTAAAAATGTTCCACCTATAGTCCAACATCCAAATCACATCAGGGCATTTGTACTGATCTTAATGTGGATTATGCTCACTGAAGTCAGCGCTCTATAGGATTGACTTTAACATTCAACCAAGTCAAAAGAAAACAAGATTTCAAAGTCATCAAAGATATTGAAATATTTCAGGAACAAACTGAGACAAGTTGATCAATCTTTCGTCTTTATCAAAGTATTCTCGTTTCTGATGAAAACATGGAGAGAAGAATGTTGTATTGTATCTTTTTCTTACCTTTAGTTCCTCATTTAGCTCTAACATGACACCTTACTATCCTTATTACTGTGATTTAAGACCGTCTGATCAGACTGGATTATTAGTTCTATTCCCTATAAAGAGCTCAGCTCAGCTGCAGGCCCAGTTTGACAAGGGTGCAAAAGGTTGCATTGCACCTTCTTTTTAAACTTCTGCACCCTTAATTGAATGGATGCAAAACATTTTTTTTACAATAAGTAATGAAGGCTTTTAGTGGATAACAGTAACTCAGATCGTGTTTATAACATCCATGATCTGATGGTCATGATAGGTGCATGTGACCTGTCTGTCCACATGCAGGACGCCGTAACCCATAACACCTACTCCACCACCTCGCTGCAGCTGCACCCCCCTTTAATCTCAGATGAACCCCTAATCATGTTGTTCTAAAACCGGGCTTGAGCTGCATATTTCCTTCCATAAATCTTCATTTGCTGGATTTGGCCGGACCTGAGTGACCATGTCTTTTTAATCAGAGTACACTCCTGAGCAATAAATTGCCCTCAGTTCATTCCAAAAGAGTACAATCATCTGTTTTAGCATACAGCTGTGCGTTTGTGACTGGACATGTAAGTTTCCTGGCAATGGAGGGTTGCAAAATATTGTGACATAATTCCATGTTTATGCAAGAAAAGGGAAAGTAAACAAAGCAGAATTGACATTTTGCATCTGCAAAGATACGTCATAATCTGATTGCTGTTTCTCACTTTGAATATTTCTGGTTTTATTTTTTATTTTTTTCTCTGACATTGTCGTTCAGTCTTATATAAGATGAAATAACTGTATTTTAAATATATGAACTAACTGCTCGACTTCTGCTTCTCAGACTCATCTTGTCTTCTCCCGCGTCGTCTGCTCTGTTCTCTTTGAGATAATATATTTATATGTGTGCCTGTAGATCTTCCTGAGCCAAAGCCCCTGAAGGCAACACGATGAAGTGATGTTCAGTGAACTGTGACGGCGTCAAGCAGCCAGACACAGAGACACATCATTATCAAAGAGGATGACAGGAGAAACCTTGTGCATATTTATTTAATGTTACAGCACAGACACACAGCGAGATAACAGTTTCCAGAGCAAACTCTCCGACAGAAGTGAAATCTGTGTCTTTATCTCGGTTATTATGATCTCGGCCCCTGAGGAGGCACAAACAGGTGTTCTCTGTAATGTCTGTCTCACCGCATCAGAAGCTCTGTTTAAGTAGTTAGAAGGAGCAGCAAATTGAAGTTTTCAAGGATAAAACTCAAATTTTAAACGTACAAAAACTTCAGACAGGCGTTCCCCGGTGTCATCCCTCTACCCTGCTTTTTTACTTAAGCTTCACTTTATCACTTATGTTCAATTTACTTCCTCTTCCTGTTACTCTCTGTCGTTCTTTCTCCACTTTGGGAACCATTGCCCTAACATATAAAACCATGATAGTGTTACGGTTTGTTTTGTTTTCAATAAACACTTTTTATGCCTTTATTGTAGAGATAGGACGGTGAGGGAGAGAGAGAGAGTGGGGAACGACATGTGGGAAAGGAGCCACAGGTTGGATTTGAACCTGGGCCTCACAGCCTCTGTACATGGGGCACGCGCACTAAGCTGCTCATTTTAGACTATTCTGGTATATTTTAGTTATTTATTACATTTTTACGTGTAAACTTTAATCTCCAAATTGGTTAGACGGTTGCCTGTAGAAAAAGAGACACATTTCTGCAATCTCTACATTTATGACCAGCATTTTTATTGTTTTCAAATGTTTTACAACAGTGCAATACCAGACAATAAACGATATAGAACAACAACCCAACAAGGGAAACACTATCAATGTAAGACAAAAAAAAAAAAAAACAGACCTGACAAACAAAAATTATAATTAAATTAAATTAAATACAGAAATAAAGCAGGACTATTAAAAAATATATATATATATATAGATATAAATTTAAAAAAGTAAATAATAAAAATAAGTTAAAATTCTGCAATCTCTACATTTAACGCCTAATTAAAACCATAGACTGTAAATATTAAAAAATATTTTTTTAAAAGTAAAAAATTAAAACATATTATTCAAACGAGAATAGATTATGTTTCCACTGAATTTATAATCATTTCACCTGCTGTTTATTTGAGAGTTGACCAAAGTATCTTGAGCAGTATAATAGATGATTGGCTTTTCTAAGTAAGAAGATTCTTGGTGGAGCCCACCAGGAACCTTATGGGTTAGGGTAACATTCATGTCAGAGGTGCCTTATCCTCATCTAACTATCAATTAGAAAGTTGTCTTCCCCTCTCCCCCTCCTCCACTCCCATCTTCCGCCTCATCGCTGTATCCATGGCGACGATGCTGATCGATTGGATGTCATCTCATTCCATATTAGCAGAACCAATATGTGACAGCAGATGGTAACCAGACAGAAGGGAGATCTGAGGGAGGGGCTGGGCAACATCGGGCCCAAAATAGGATTCAATCACTTCAGCTGTTTTGCATTCACAGTGTGTGTTTGTTGGTAAAAAAAAAACCGTGGAGGTTACAGAAACTGGCAAACAGACGGGACAGAAGGTAAAATAAATAATAAAACCTGGACTGAAAGCTGCACTGATTTATGCAAATACAAATTAAAAAACAACTTTTTAAACAGCTGTAACACACAAAGCCTTGACACAGTCTTGACAAAGAGTTTGAGCAGGAAACAGTTTGACTGAGGGTGTTGGTTTAAAGATGTTGCCGGTGTGTGTGTTCATTAACACACACAGGGACACATGTGTATGCATGAGCAGATGAAGGGGGGAGGAGGAGATGAAAGTGAGGGTTTGTGGTTCTGGCTTTTTAACAGATGGTTTACAGACTGAGACAGATGAGGAGGAGACCCGGGAGAGCAGGGGGGGAGGAGAGGACACAAGGGGGACGAGGCGGGGTGCAGCAGAGGGTGCAGGACCTGAAAAGACTCCTTTACTGTAATATGTTCAAAATGGATTCAAAGTTTTGTCAGCAGAGGGACAGTAAACACAACCTCAGAGGAATATTTATGTTAAAAAAAACAGCAGTAAGGACCAACATGAAACTACACTGTATTACAACAAAGGGTGTTCATTTATGGAAGAGCTGCAGTGATGAAATAAAAACATTAAGACAGTTTAAACACATTTTCAAGAATAACATATTTAAGAAATATAAAATTGAACAGTCGATGGGAAAAATGGAATTAATATCAGTTGTAAGGTCTGTACCGTCTACCAATTAATGTGTGTAATACATGATATCTGTTGCTTTTGTTACTTCGTTATCTGTAATATTCGACTTTATTTTTTAAAGCTTAGTCTTGGATTAATTTATTAAGATAAAAAGATAAACGGGGTGGGACTGGATAAGTTATTTAACTTCATCCTACACCTTTTTCCAACATGGACTGGTTAAGGAAAAATAATCGAGCCACTACAGAAAGTCTGCTTTGATTGCTGTTTTCTTTGTTTGTTTATGTATATTTTTATTTTATTTTTAAAACATCTTCGAAATAAAAACTAATTGAAATGAAGAGCAGAAATCAAGAGTTGTGTTCTTTTCAGTGATGTCAATTTGAGGTCTGGTTGTGGAATAGAAGTGCAGACACTGGAGTCTTTTATCTGATCTTATTTGAGTAGTTTAAAAGTATTTGAAATTGAAAAGATTATTAAAATGTGTGGTGAGTTATTTGTAAGTTTCATGGCAGTGCGTCATGAGTCTAAGTCTTTGTGTCTGACTAACGATTACATGTTTTATAGACAGAAAAATAAATTCTAAGATTTTGAAATAATTCTAGTGACATGATCAGATGTGTCACACATTTCATCTCCCTATTTGTCCAACCTTATTGGATATTTATATATATATATATATATATATATATATATATATATATTACTCTGCCGTTTGATAACCTTCTGTTTTAGGGGAGCAATCAAATCAAGAGTAACTCTCAGTGAATCCACTGCACTATCAACAAACTGATCGAGCTGAGAGGGACTAAAGCTATCATAAGAGTTTCCAACTGGGTTGAAACACAGTACTGAATCAAAAGCAGCTGAAATAGCTTCCTTAAATCTAGCTACAGCACTATCAGATAAACTTCTAGAGAGCACAAAGACAAGACAAAGTCAACTGTCACAGATCACAGCCAGGTTTGAGGCGATCGGACAGAGATATAAGAACGTATTACGGCAGATTTATCTGAGAGAACTCTTTATGTGTCTTCATTTTCATTGACTTTTTTTCTTGACCTTATCTGACAAAACATTCTGCATAAACAATCTGTCATCTGATGATGTCTTGATTTGGACCCTGTAAGACACTGTAGTAAAGATCACCCTTTGTTTCCTTTCACTTCCTCTCTTTTCCTACTGCACCTCCTTTAGTACACTTCCTGGTTTCTCACTCTCTCCTCTCTTGATTGGTTGTTGTTTTGCACTCTGTCACTAATTAATTAGATTGAATTCACCTGCCTACTCCTTATTTAAGACTGTACTCGTGTTTTCATCCTCACATGGGGCAGTTCAGCAACGGTAAGGTGGCTTTTACTCCTATTTTAGTTACTATCTAGTCTGTTTTAATTTATCCCAAGTCCTTTATTTTCTTTATTTCCTTCAGTAGTAAATCTAATTTGACTTGTTTATTGTGCTAATATTAATTTATTTGTCTTTCAGCATGATTGTTCAATCCCATGTGTGTCTTCTGTTACCCTCATGATTTACCTAATTTGACAAAATAAACTTGTTACATAAACTCAAGTCTTGTTGGATTCCTGCATCCTGACCCGATGCCCCCCATGGTGATAGTACCTCAACTTTGAACCCTTCTTAACAGACACTAACCTTCATATATAATTTTTTTTATCTTGCACTGCACACAACGCTCCAAACACAACTCTAATGTTGACTTCAAACAATACCGTGGGTGAAATAATGTGGGGTTTTTTTTGTTTGTTTTTTACTGCAAGACTAAAACTATATCTAATGGTCTAATGGTAATTTACCCTTTCAAAACCTCAATACACAACAGTTCAGAACTACAATGAATTCTCTGCCGTTGAGTCATCAGGTCATCACTGAGAAGGACGAGTAAATACTAATGTTCACTTACATCAACGCTTAACGTCGTCTTCTTGCATCTCTCTTCCTGTGAGTCTCCAGGCTGACATTTTCTAAACCTATCAGACAGAAACGAGTTCACCTTCCTATGGAGAGAACAACAACGATCACTGAGTCTTTATGATGCCATTTCTGACAACATGTCAAGAAACCCGCTGAGGTGGAGACCCTTTGGTGATTTACGTTTAGTGATTATGTTAGTAATGATAAGCGCTGACATTTACCTCAAAGATGAGAGCAGAAGGAAAATGCCAGAGACACAAAACATAAAGAATCACAACACAAACTGAATCACCTCGTTGTGCGTTATACCTCTAAGTAGTGAATTGATGTTAAAGACCTAAAAGGGACGGTTTGAGAAACTGAATGAAAACAAATATAAAAACTGTTTAGCTTTGTTTCTGCAGAAATTTTAAGGGCAGAGCGGATATTATGGATTTATTTTCTTTATTTAAGGAGAAGATTAAGGTATTAAAAGTGCTTTCACGTCTGGTCGGCTAAAATCAATTAATGATCATCACAACAAGGTTGCTCATAAGTCATAAGATAAAGTTAAACTTTATTGATCCCCCATGTCACAACAGCTCAAGAAACAGGAATATAATTATCAAAAATAACAAGTTAAAAATCAAACATATGTACATCTTTTAAATAAAGGGAGAAAAATACAATAATACAAGGTCTGTACACTTCCACTTGTGGAAAGAGTTATTATTATTATTATTATTATTATTAATAATAATAAAAACACACACAGTGTGTAGCAGTATTGAAATGAGTCATGAGGTGGTGATGTTATTAAAGAGTCTGATTAAACAGTCTGACTTCAGATGGGATGAACGACCTGCGGTAGCGCTCTCTCTTGCAGGGTGGGTGTCTCAGTCTGCTGCTCAGGGCCCCCACAGGGTCATGTAGGGGGTGAGAGGGGTTGACCAAAGCACGTCTAGGGCATCTGGGTATTTGTTTGAGTGTTGTGTCAAATGTTTGTATCTTTGTTTCTTGTCTTAATTTTTGTGCCGCAAATGGAGCAGCTGTGACGCAAGGCAGATTTCAGACTACTATAGAGTATTATCTAAACTAATCTAAGTTGAAAATGTGTACCATTAGACTGAAACCTCGACACGTTTATTTACTGAGATGGGGCGGGGTACAAAAGTATAGTGACGTCATTTCACGTCAGTATATAGAAGAAACAGAAAGGGGGTCTTATCTCGCGCGTGGCCAGAGCAACAAACCAGTCTGTCGCCAGAGAGGAGGACAGACCAAACTAATCCAACTCTTTGTTTCCTCTTAATGAAATCCAAACCGAGACAACATGGAGGGTAACTCCACGCGCAGGTATTGATTGTTAACGGAAGCTTTGAAACACGAGAGTCACGATCATTCACCTGTGTGAACGGTAAGTCAAATGTTTACATTGTTAACTTGTTGTAGATCTACTCAGTCTTTGCTCTGCTGCACAGTTTGATGTGTTTTTGCTGTTCTTCAAGATAGAAATTGTTCAACTTCAAAAGAGAAAGTCTTGGAGACCATAGCCTAAACTAATCCTCGAAATCCCGCATCCTGCACATCGTTTCCCAAATAACACAGTACAAAAAAAATACAAATGGGATAAAATAGAGAAAGATATGCTGAGTTAGTAATATGTTGTGATTTTTTAAACATTTCTATATTCTAGTGTGGATCACTGAAACATCGAGTCGTCTGTTAGTTGTTTAGATTAAGTAGTTTTCACTTTCAGCACCTCGGACAGCGCCCGTTCACTCAAGTAGTAAGTACGTATATCTACCACCAGGGGGCAGCACGAGTCCCTCGTATTTCAGGATCCCCCAAGTTTTAAATTTGAACCAAAAGAAAACTTAAAGCAGACTACAGAGTGAGTGTTACTCAAAGATGTGATGAACACATGTTTAAGCATGTCATAAGACTTACATCAACTAGAGTTGTTTTAAAAGTGAGCAGATTATTATTATTATTATTATTATTATTATTATTATTATTATTATTATTAATAATAATAATAATAATTAACCATTAATAATAATAATAATAACTTTATTTCTATAGCACCTTTTAAAAACACAAGTTTACAAAGTGCTTTGACAAACAGCAAAAACAAGAACAAACTAAACCAAACAAAGAAGAACAGAAACAACAGCAAGAACATAACAAATGTAAAATACTAAAAATGATTAAATACAATTCAACAGAAAAGAACCCAAAGTGCACGATACCCAACAGACATATATAACCCGACCATCACAAGAACCATCACAAGAACCATCACAAGAACCCAGACAACACAAGAACCATCATAAGAACCATCATAAGAACCCAGACAACACAAGAACCATCACAAGAACCATCACAAGAACCATCACAAGAACCATCATAAGAACCATCATAAGAACCCAGACAACACAAGAACCATCATAAGAACCATCACAAGAACCCAGACAACACAAGAACCATCATAAGAACCCAGACAACACAAGAACCATCACAAGAACCATCACAAGAACCCAGACAACACAAGAACCATCACAAGAACCATCACAAGAACCATCACAAGAACCCAGACAACACAAGAACCATCATAAGAACCATCATAAGAACCATCACAAGAACCATCATAAGAACCCAGACAACACAAGAACCATCACAAGAACCATCATAAGAACCCAGACAACACAAGAACCATCACAAGAACCATCACAAGAACCATCATAAGAACCCAGACAACACAAGAACCATCACGAGAACCATCATAAGAACCATCATAAGAACCATCATAAGAACCATCATAAGAACCCAGACAACACAAGAACCATCACAAGAACCATCACAAGAACCATCATAAGAACCCAGACAACACAAGAACCATCACAAGAACCATCATAAGAACCATCAT
This sequence comes from Labrus mixtus, assembly GCF_963584025.1. NCBI lineage: Eukaryota > Metazoa > Chordata > Actinopteri > Labriformes > Labridae > Labrus > Labrus mixtus. The sequence continues at coordinate 891,017 of NC_083624.1, forward strand.
AAGAACCCAGACAACACAAGAACCATCACAAGAACCATCACAAGAACCATCATAAGAACCCAGACAACACAAGAACCATCACAAGAACATCATAAGAACCATCATAAGAACCCAGACAACACAAGAACCATCACAAGAACCATCACAAGAACCATCATTAGAACCATCATAAGAACCATCACAAGAACCATCACAAGAACCATCATAAGAACCCAGACAACACAAGAACCATCATAAGAACCATCACAAGAACCATCATACGAACCATCATAAGAACCCAGACAACACAAGAACCATCATAAGAACCATCACAAGAACCATCATAGGAACCCAGACAACACAAGAACCATCATAAGAACCATCATAAGAACCATCATAAGAACCCAGACAACACAAGAACCATCACAAGAACCATCACAAGAACCATCATAAGAACCCAGACAACACAAGAACCATCATAAGAACCATCATAAGAACCATCATAAGAACCCAGACAACACAAGAACCATCACAAGAACCATCACAAGAACCATCATAAGAACCATCACAAGAACCATCACAAGAACCATCATAAGAACCATCATAAGAACCATCACAAGAACCATCATAAGAACCCAGACAACACAAGAACCATCACAAGAACCATCACAAGAACCATCATAAGAACCATCACAAGAACCATCACAAGAACCATCATAAGAACCATCACAAGAACCATCATAAGAACCCAGACAACACAAGAACCATCACAAGAACCATCACAAGAACCATCACAAGAACCATCATAAGAACCCAGACAACACAAGAACCATCACGAGAACCATCATAAGAACCATCATAAGAACCCAGACAACACAAGAACCATCACAAGAACCATCACCAGAACCATTATAAGAACCATCATAAGAACCCAGACAACACAAGAACCATCACAAGAACCATCACAAGAACCATCATTAGAACCATCATAAGAACCATCACAAGAACCATCACAAGAACCATCATAAGAACCCAGACAACACAAGAACCATCACAAGAACCATCACAAGAACCATCACAAGAACCATCACAAGAACCATCACAAGAACCATCATAAGAACCCAGACAACACAAGAACCATCACAAGAACCATCAGAAGAACCATCAGAAGAACCATCATAAGAACCATCAGAAGAACCATCATAAGAACCATCACAAGAACCATCACAAGAACCATCATAAGAACCATCACAAGAACCATCACAAGAACCATCACAAGAACCATCATAAGAACCATCATAAGAACCATCACAAGAACCATCATAAGAACCCAGACAACACAAGAACCATCACAAGAACCATCACAAGAACCATCACAAGAACCATCATAAGAACCATCACAAGAACCATCACAAGAACCATCATAAGAACCATCACAAGAACCATAATAAGAACCCAGACAACACAAGAACCATCACAAGAACCATCACAAGAACCATCACAAGAACCATCATAAGAACCCAGACAACACAAGAACCATCACGAGAACCATCATAAGAACCATCATAAGAACCATCATAAGAACCCAGACAACACAAGAACCATTACAAGAACCATCACAAGAACCATCATTAGAACCATCATAAGAACCATCACAAGAACCATCACAAGAACCATCATAAGAACCCAGACAACACAAGAACCATCATAAGAACCATCAGAAGAACCATCACAAGAACCATCACAAGAACCATCACAAGAACCATCATAAGAACCATCATAAGAACCCAGGCAACACAAGAACCCAACAACACGAGCTGAGACCAAGAGGAGCAAAGATTTAAATAGATGTAAGAAACTAAAAGAGCTCAAAGCAAATAAAAAGAGAACAGCAATAAGAAGGTAAGAGCAGAAAAATAAACAGAAACAAGTGAATAAATTATCAAAAAAATAAAATAAAATTAATAAAATAAATAAACTCATCACGTGATTGTACTTTTTAGGGTTTTAAGAGTAAACGTTTTTCTTTTTTAACTTCTTCCATTTTATTTTCAGGATCTTTCTGACCTGAAGACCAGATCATGATGCTCAGTCCTGGACTCAAACAAACACTATGAACCTGCAGTGTGGCGCCACATCTGTCAAACGTGTAGTAGCTCGAGAGGACGAGGCGCCGCGCTCCCTGGTGCACGCGCCCTCACTCAACAAGGAAGAGAGAAGGAGGTGGCGGCGAGCGACTACTAAATATCGATCCGCACACGCCACCAGGGAGCGTGTCCGCGTTGTAGCCTTCAATGTGGCCTTTACAGAACTGAAAAGATTGCTACCGACCCTCCCACCTGACAACAAGCTGTCCAAGATTGAGATCCTGAGACTCGCGATTTGTTACATCTCTTACCTGAAGCACGTGCTGGATGTGTAGGCTGGACTGAGGCAGGAGGACTGTGTGTGGTCAGCTATGATGATGACAGATGAATGATGTCTGCAAACCAAACAAAGGGTGATGATACCTCACCTGAGGACTAAACTGTATTTGTGGGTCATGAGGTCAAACAGTTTGAGTGGCCTCACACTGAAGTAATCTCACTGACTCCAAAGGGATGAAAAGATGAGGCTGCTGTGTTTTATATCTGTGTAGTCAAACCTCACATTTGCTGCCTTGTTTTGAGTTCTGGCCACATCTGCTTTCACTTTGTGTTCATTTTGCACCAATTTGTGAACACGTACATCTCTTTCAAATCGATATCAGACTACCAGACTTTTGCTTTCTGACAGCGTGTGATAAGATTTCTGCCAAGATCGATTTAAAATTCATAAATTACAAATAACCCTGACAGCTAATAAATGTTTTCAAAACCTCTTCGATGCTCCTTTGATTTTTTTAGAAGATAATATGAGATTTGTAGGCATCATCACATGTCATGTTGAAACATTTATTTTTGCACTTGAGAGTTTTACTTTCCTTCGTTTGAGCTCTTTTTTTATTTCTTTTATTTCTTTATTTTCTTGGGGCCTTCATAATTTCTTGGAGCAGGTCTTCTTCCTCCAAATGAACAAAAATGACCATATCATGTTTGTAGTGGCTATTTGTCCAAAAACAAAAAAAAATCTAAATAAACTAATATGAAACATAATCAAATGACCACTGATGCACCATGGGAATGTAATGTACGCAGGCAAAAGAAGTCCAATGTCCATGCAAGAGATCTGCATGTTTTTGGTGGTTTATTTGGTTGCGCTGATAAAAAAAAAACAGGTGCATGCTGGTCCTCTACCTGCCTCTTACCTAAATAACCTCTGGTGCCCACAGTGTTACCCAAATACCTAACAAAAAAAATACTAATGCAAAACTAAATTTACTAAACAAATAACTAGCAAAAGAAAATATTACCCAAAATCTATTAATGTGTAGAATAATTAAATAAACAACAACACCCAAATATTAGAAAACTAAATACCAATAGCTCCAACAATGTTGATGAGTCTGAATTCTCTCTGGAGACGTGCACATGCAGCTGCAGAGACAAACAAACGAGGCAGGTATTTGAAAGCTTACAAGAAACATACAAGTGTGGAGCTGATGCCATTTCTAGTTGCAGTGATGGTGACAGTGTGCAAAGTACTAATCTTGGAATATTTTCCAATTGTCAGCAGCTCACATTCAAAGACCATCCTTTTCATTTGAACATCAGGAATGTCTTTTATTTTAATTTGTGTTTTACGTTTTGTCTTATCTGTAAAGATTAATTTCGCTCAGTCATAAACTGTTATCTGGAGAGAGAATTCAAATCTCTGAACATTTGAGGGTTTTCTCTGTGCTTTGATATTCTCTCCGGGCTGTTGCACATTACCACAGAGAGCTTTATTATTTCTGTATGAGATCAGACTGTGGATATAAACCTCCTGCATGTTCCCTTTTCATTTCTCTCTCCATTAGTCAGAAGCGCTCTGTGCTCCCTCTCTCGTCCCTTTATGAACGTCTCTGCGGTGTAATGCGGCCCGAGGGGCTTCGAGGTATTGTTCATGTCCACTCCAGCAGCAGGAGTGACAGCCCTTTGTCTACACACTGCACAAAACACACAACGGGACTACACACTGGGTACAATAGTTGGGGAGAGAGGCCGGGGTCTAACGTCAGATTTTTGAGATAAATGGAGCAGGGGAAGTTGTTGTTGTTAATGTTCTGTATAGTTAAGCCAATGTGGGTCAAATTCTACAACTAAAGGCAACAAGCAAGTGTGTGTACAGCTCGGTCACTCATACACACAGGTGTCTATAAGACTACATTTAGATTTCTCTTTTAGGTTTAGTTTTTTTTATATCAGTAGGACGTGAGCTGTGGTTTGATTTCATTCTGGACATTTCCTCTTTAAAGTCTTTATATGCGATTTTTTGATCCAGCAGATGTCGCCCTTGAGCACCAGCATGAAACCAAAACAACTCGCGCTGCATTGTTGTGTTAGCATGCTAATGCTAGCGATCTTTATTATGCTCGTATCTTCACACTGCATGTAAATTTACCTGAAATGAGCGTGATCTAGAAACACAGTTAAGCAGTGAGTACAGTATGTTATTCTTCTTTTCTCTAGTCCCTCAATTAAACAACTTTTATACACGAGGGGAGGAGTCAGCCGGCCGTCCGGGCGATGTAAACAAAGTGAAGATAGGACTCTGAAAACTCTGAAAACATCACAGACAGTGGGACTCGGGTGTTACACCCATTGTAGACAGTCATGACTCACAGAGTTATTTTCAGAGGAGATACTTGATTTATATATTTAAGTGTGAAAAATCACATATGAAGACTTTAAATGTCGACACTGCCTGCAAAAATGTTCCTCAGATGTTTCATGCAGGGCTCTTATGGACTTTCACTGAAAGAAATTTAATTTTTTTACACCACTGGCCTCAGTAGCTATACAGCAAAATCTCTAGAGGCCATTTGAGACTTTAATATAAGTCGGTGGATTGTGGCCTCTTTGCCTTTTTATAATAAACTCATTATTTGTTTTACAACAGTTGTTGGCTGTGTCATGTTATTGACTATAGGAGGTATTACTGTACTTGTCAGATGCACGGCTGTATTGTATTGCAGGGAATTCTTTTTTTTATCAATCATGTAACAAATAAGTTTACTTTGTCTTCCAAGTCATTAAAAAAACTAAATAAAACTGTAACTGTTTAATATTGTCTTGTTTTGCTCTGAACCAAAAAGGAAATCTTTTGATGTGTATACAGGTATTTGTACCGATAGGAAATCACAGTCCAGCCACCTTTTTTATTATTGGAAATAAACTGACCTTTCGCATATTAGTGATAAGGTGTAGGGGGTTTCTTTGTCTCCATCAAATGGCAATTGATGGAATGCTGTAAATAAGCCAATGCATTTAAAACACAAAGAATTTGTGGCACATTTAAGCCCTCCACTTCCATTTAGTTTTTGTCTCCCATCATCCAGACGTGACCTGTTGTGACCTTAGAGTCTGTGTGTGACACAGGCTCAAAGAGGTTTTCACTGCTGTGATGTTATTTGGCACCAAAGTTTCACATCACAGGTGAATGATAACAGTACTCAGGGGATGGTGTCCTGTATTCTCCTCCTTTCCTGCCACTTTTGTGTTTTGTCATTTCGAGATATTACAGGTCTGTTATGTGTTTCTTCAATGTAGATCTGACACATGGATCTTCATAAAGACGATGCCCCAGGATCAGGTTATGATACTTCATTATGTCAAGGATGTGCTTTAGTTATGCATACTTTTACATAATTGTAACAATCCAGTTGTTACACAGTGAACCTGGTTGTCCTTGTGCTGTGGTCACTAACCTGAGTACTAACCTCAGTAGTTTAAAAATCAGCCTAGTAAAATGTGTTTTATAGCAACAACAAGCTTCAAGTTCCATGCAGGAATGTTTTAGAAATGTAAAACAACAAAAGAGGAAGTACTCTGATTATTTAGGTGTCATAATGTTTTGCCTTTTGGAATAGTATTTTTTTAATATTTAATTTAATTTGAGTCTGTAATTTCCATGATCTTGAAAGTACTCTTTTATAATGGCTTAAAAAAGTAGTTGCACATACATTATATTCTGCACAGTGAAAGCAAATTTATGAGGGTCAAAAAATGACTAAAGTATAAATAAATGAATAAATAAATAAATGTTGGGAGAAATGCATACAATAATGTAGAAATAAGTAGATGTAGAAATATGCTAATAAATGAATAAATACATGTAAAAATATATAAATAGCCTTTTTCATTAACAAAGTGTATTTATTATGTATTCATTGATGTATTGTTTTCAGCATTTATATATTATTGATGCATTTATTTAATTATTTATTTATTTATACATTATTGTATGCATTTCTCCCAACATTCATTTATTAATTTATTAATTTATACTTTAGTCATTTTTTGTCCCTCATACAAATTACCCTCGGCACGTTACAATAGCAAAAGCACTCTTTTTTTTTTTTTTTTTTTTTTTACGAGAGGAATGATTTGAAACTATCTACACCTAACAGAAACTACGCCCTCTTGTGGCCTTAAGCAGTTAATACACCCTTCAGTGCACTTGACGTGTAACTGTACCTCCATGCTGCCTCCCTCTCTCTTCTGATACCACTAACCACAATGGCCAGGCTCGGGTGAGGAGCTGCCTCTCAGACGAGCCTCAGCAGAATCAGGAGCGGCGGCACATTCACCGAGAGGCCCGCGGAGGAATATGACACCCATGTGAGAGAGAAAAGGTAGGTGAATGACTTGAAAAATGGCGATGCTGTGTGCTCTTTCGCCGGCTGTATCTCTTGCCAGAAGCAGGAGCCACATCCCCTCGCAGGAATTACTGATGAAGTTCAATCCTGCCGTGGTGGAAAAATGGTTTCCTTTCTCATCAGGCGGATGGAGACGTTAGTCCGCTAACCTGTATTTATGAAGCTTGCAGTAGGACTTTTAACCTTACAACCCTGATTCAGTACCTGTGTTTTTAAAGGGCAGTATTTGAGGTGATAGTAGCTTTATAACCTGCCGTGGTTCATGGTGTTGAGGATGTGACTAAAAAGGAGACGTAGCCCATTGTAAGCGTGCTCTGTGTAACAGGGAGTAACGTCACACCTTCTGAGATCTACTACACCAATATTAAAACATTTTCACACCAGCTGCAGTCTCAGGTTGATGCTGTGTGTGTGTGTCCATCATCACTTCACAGCTGGATGAGGTGCTACTCTGACCGAACCCCCCCCCCCCCCCCCCCCCCCCCCAGGACCTCAGAGTCATGATGCTGCAGTGTAACCGTGCAGCACATTTATTATTGAGCAGTGCTGAAAGGTCCTGTGTGCAGAGAGGTGTAAGGACGATGCATGAGTCACTCCCTGGGACTACATTCTGATCAAAGAGAGTGGGTTTTTTTGGTCACTGTTCTCTTTTAGAAACATGTTATCTGGGGGGGCAGTGTGTCACAAGTGTAATGAAAAAGGGAGCGACCTTAAGGGTGCCTGAGAGGATCTTTAAGGCTTGGATAGTGAGGTGTAATGCATGATGCATTGAGAGTGGTGTATTTATTTACAGATATAAAAAGCTCCGCTCTGAAAGCAGGAATGTTTGGTGGTGATATTTCTCCCTCCTCTCTCTCTCTCTCTCTCGCTCTACTGTACTTTTGTTTAGTTCCACATGAGTGGATCAGAGTTTGCATTCCAGAGAACTGTGTCAGGTCTTAACTTTCTCCTTTTACTGCAGGTTGAGTGTGTGTGTGTGTGTGTGTGTGTGTGTGTGTGTGTGTGTGTGAGAGAGAGAGAGAGAGAGAGAGAGAGAGAGAGAGAGTGTGTGTGCGCTCCATGGTGGGAGTGGCTGAGAGACTCTATCCATCCAGTCACTCAAAGGTCACAGGTTCGCTCTCGGCACATGTCAAACAAAATCCCTTTTTTTTTTATTTTTACAAAGAATCAAAGATGGCAGAGATGATGTTAGGAGGAGGGTACACAAGAAACAAAATCTCTGAACGATCAATCATCCTCGCGGTTTGGTCTTCAAAATTAGAATAAAATATATATCGTTTTACTTTTTGTTAATCTTTGTCTCAGTTTGAGGGATATTACACGATCAGCAGAGATGTTAGCTTCTATCACATTAACCAGCAGCTGTTGTTGTTGTGGGTTATTTGGGGCCCATGCAGGGATTGGAGAGAGTTATTACTGTGAATAACCCTTTCTGTGTTAGCTGTTCTTTAATTAGATTTTTAAAGGACTGTTCCAGCACACTGGTCTGTCTCTGTCTTTGATGTATTTACACTGAAACAATGATTCACTGTCAAATTCAGCTTCATATGTTGATTGAAAATAATTTAAACATTTTGATAAGGGGTTAATTATTGATGAAGATGTACACAATTCAGTAATTTGAGGTCCTTCAGTTTGACTTTTTGCCATTTTTTTTTATCTTCTGCAACTTTGCAATGTGTAAACAGATGATTAAACCAACAGCTCACTCAGAAAATGATTTTTTTTAGTGTGCAGATTGCTTTCAATTGTTGAAAGAAACAAATGAATAAAGGAAGTAAAGTAATCCAGCAGACTGCACCAGCTGCTGCATCTGGCAGATTATGGCATGATGCCACCAGAGTGGAGCACACATGAAGGGAGGATGGTAGAGGGCTGATGGGTGTGATGGAGGTCACAGATGCATTGGTACCCAGGCGCTGGCTGGAGCTCGATAGAAGAGCTATGAGAAGTGATTTTCACCATTCACGGTGCCAACAATGCATCTTTACTGGAGTTCCACACTACATGCACTCTGTGAGTAGTTACACACACTAAGATTTATTTTTCTCATAGTCCACTGCACAGCTCCTACATTACACCTTTTCTACATTTTGTGTTTTTTATTTTTTATATTTTATATTTTTAAATTCTATTTTATATATTGTAATATCTTCTTATACTGTATTATTTAAGTTGTTTCTAGTTCTGCTTTATTTCCTTGTTAATTATTTAGCCAATACACCAAGTCAAATTCATTGTATGTGTAAATGTACCAATAAACCCAGATTCTGATTCTGATTCTGATTCTGATTCTGATTCTGATCCTGATCCTGATCCTGATCCTGATCTTGGGTTTTTCCCAGTTTTGGGGGCAAAAATCGTTGAAGCCAAGGAGTTAAACTCAAATTCCACATTCTCAGCTTCATTATTCATTCATGAGCTGGATCAGAAAAAGAATCTGACCTATCAGATATTAAAGCTCCCCCAAAGGAGACCAACACATATTTGTTGCAAGAGTCCAGTCTGTGTATAAAAATGCATCCAAATCCCCCCCCACATGTGCTTGACCATGCGTAATTACAGTATCACCCACAGTACAGCACCCACTAAACAAACACACTAATGAGTGTTTGTTTTACATTAGTGTCACTTTCTGCCCTGGTGAGTCTCTTCTCCGTGCAGCCGAGCAGAACGATCTGCAGCCGAGCAGACACGCTTCACTGGTTGATCCGTTTTCTCCACAGAGAGTCCCCTGAATCAGAGGACAACTGGATTTTTTTTGGGGGGGGAGGGGGGGGCGGGGGGGTTAGGGTTGTACTGCCTCATGGCCTCTAACAGACGTTGTTATCCCTGCATGCTTTATTCATAGTTAGCCTCGGTTTGTAACTGATAGTTTTTCTTACCCCGTGGCTGCGATTTTCCACATGGCCTGGTTCTCTGTGCCTCTTCAAGCTCGTTCTCGAGCTCGAGGAGGAGTGCCCCCCTCGGAGGACTCGTCTTGGCCCACATACCGCTGCCACGCGTCCAGAGTTCAGCACTCAAAGGAGGTTAACGGCTTTTATCTAAATCATAGGGGTCATTCATTTAACCAAGCGGGTGCTGGGTGTGAAGAGGGGGCCATTGTTTGTGCCCTCTCACTGTGCAAACCCCCCCACCACCACCACCCCCCCTCACATATTAGCGTATCGCTCAAATTTACTCTCTGCAGGGGTGATTGATCATTGCAGCTAGATGGGGGCCCTCCTGCCTTTTGTTGTTGCCATGGTAACAGTGGACGCTCCAGATGTGTGTTAAGAGATGAAAGATTTGATTCTCCTCTGCCCCCTTGTTTAAAATTTGATGCTGTGAGATCAGCTTTTGATGCAGTGAGCGACATGTTTCATTAAATCATTTCTTTTATTCTCATATATTTATATATAAACAGCTCTGGTCTTGTTCTACATCTGTTCCCCTGTTGTTAATATCATGTGTGGCTGCAGGTGGAGCGTGATGATGTGCTGTTTAGTGTGTCATGATTTGGTTTTGTATTTTGTGAGTTTTGTGTGTTTAATGTTTCCTTGTGTTGATGGGTTCCTCAGTTTGTCTTCAGTGTTTCCTGTTTTATTTTGTGGTTTCTTCTCCTTGTGTTTCTTTGTTCTGGTGGTTCTGTTACATTCTTGAGTTCTCTGTGTATCTCAGTGTTTCTTGATTTATGCTGTAGTTCTTAGTCCTCAGTGTTTCTTGTCTTGTGTTTATTCCTCTGTGTGTTTCCCTCCAGTGTGATTACCCTCACGGTCTTCACCTGTGTCTGATTAGTCTCTGTGTTTCATCCCTTCTGTGTCAGTTCATTGTTTGTATGTCAGTTATCAGTGTCAGTAGATGTCCGGTTTCCTCGTGGTTAGTTTTCTCCTTTAGTAAGTTGTGTGTTTGCCTTTGGCCATTTTGTTTAAATAAATATGTTTTGTTAGATCTGCATCTGGGTCCTCCTCTTAGTTTTTCTCGATCCATAACATAGTATCTGAGAAGCCAGTATCCTTTCACATAGGTTACCATACAGCAGGTCTGCAATATATTACAAATGTGAGCTTTAGTCTGTGATATTTTATTGTTCGGAAATGCTATTACATACATTTAAATGCATTTTGTATTCAATCCTTAATAGTTAATCTGTGCTGGGTCTCATCTGTCACATTATTCAAATGGTTACTCAAAGGAGAGGATAACATTCAACCAATCCCTGTCATCTTAATGGGAATCACCCCCCATTGCAGCGTCTTCTTCTTTTTTACCATTTCCACACAATAATTGCTCTAATATGCTGATCGAGCCATTTTGACTGTTTACACGCATCGTTGGCCACAGGGATAACGAGACGCCTGTAAATAAAGAAAGGAGGGAGAATGAAACCTGGCTCGTAGTAAGATGAGACTGCATGGGCTGGGGATGGTTGTCAGGACAACAGCCGGAGGAGACAGACAGGGTGTAGATTGAGGTCTAAATGAATGGTCATGCACGGTGAAGCACAGAGACATCCTCATGCAGCCCCGCAGCATACATTAGAGCCCAGGCAGGAAGTGAGTCTGCTACACTCAGTGTGACCTCATAACGACTTGAAAGGGAAATGAAAGGGTAGAGAATCAGTGGTTTTCATATAGTGAATGATCTGTGAATTGTAGGGGATGATCCAAACGGAGCATCCAATCGCATCTGGATCTCACAAAAAGATACAGGAGGATTGTTTTTTTTTCTACAACAGTTTTTTATTTTTTTTATTTAACCTTTATTTAAAGGCTTTAAATGTGACTTTTCACACTTAAATGTAGAAATCAAGTATCTCCTCTGAAAATAACTCTGTGAGTCATGACTGTCTACAATGGGTGTAACACCCGAGTCCCACTGTCTGTGATGTTTTCAGAGTTTTCAGAGTCCTATCTTCACTTTGTTTACATCGCCCGGACGGCCGGCTGACTCCTCCCCTCGTGTATAAAAGTTGTTTAATTGAGGGACTAGAGAAAAGAAGAATAACATACTGTACTCACTGCTTAACTGTGTTTCTAGATCACGCTCATTTCAGGTAAATTTACATGCAGTGTGAAGATACGAGCATAATAAAGATCGCTAGCATTAGCATGCTAACACAACAATGCAGCGCCAGTTGTTTTGGTTTCATGCTGGTGCTCAAGGGCGACATCTGCTGGATCAAAACATCACATATAAAGCCTTTAATCAGGTTGGTCCTATTGTGATTAAAAACCTCTTTTTCAAGTTAGACCTGGCCGAGACAGACAGCAGCAAAAACACAAAGTTACAGACGGAAACACAAAGAGAGACAAAATACAATTTACAAAACACAACATTTTGGATTAAAATAGAAACATCTATGAGTCATATCTGGGAATCAGTCGTTCAAACAGCCGAGCTAAAACATCGACATCCTATAGAATCTGATTCCATGTCTTTCATTTTAGATTTAAAAACATTTAAGGACTCCAGCTCCTTGAGCTTTAAGTCATTCTGGTCCACATAT
>NC_083624.1:913261-915761 GCF_963584025.1 Labrus mixtus
GTACATGTCAATGTGTCCTTCCCAGCCTGTCTTCTTGTATTTCTTTAGTGGGACTCTGAAGGTTTTTGTCATAATGAGGCAGAACTCAGTGAAAATGACTCATCTCCATGAAGACGGTTGTTCTGTCTTTTCTTTTGTAGTTACTGCCGCAAACAAGGGAGGAAAATGAGATAATGGAGGCATTGTTGTCTGTCAGAATCAGATTTCTGTTTATCATTTGATTCATGATCTATACTCTGTTTTCAGCTCATTTAAAATAAAACATTTTTATCAATGGTAAATTTAAAAAATCCCTTATAAATTTTCTCCACTTTTATATTATATATTATATTATAATATTTTAATATTCTTGAATAGAATATATATTTATTTTAATTTCTATAAAAACAACGATAAACAGTTTGGCAGCTCTCGTCAGTGGGACAGTAAAAATGATCATTAAAAGACAAACATTAAAATCACATCATAAAAACAATAAAAGAAAGCTCTGAGAAAGAAAGTGCAAAGCAGCTTTTTAATGTACGGGATGGCTTTTTGGGACAAAAGCTGAAAAAGTATTGCTTAAGATCTTTTCACCTGAACTTCAGACAGCTGACTCAACATGAGCTCTCACAGATGTTTAAACAGGTTTCCATTTTTTCCTGATTCTAACAGGCAAATCAAAGGTTATGAATAATGAAGCAAATATAAGAGCTAGTGAAGTTACCAAGATGGATGAAGGTGACGGGTTTGTTTCTGACTCTGCCATCGTCTCAGAACTTCACAGATGGGATGGCAGCTTTGGTGAAGTTCTTTGTTTGTTACTTTGTTTAATATGTTGAACTAGAAGATAGCATGATAAAATGATTTTTTGTTTTTGTTTTTGTCTGTTTTCTATTTTTTTTTTTTTATTATATATATATATTTATATATATTTTTTTCTCTCTCTTATTTCATTGTTTTGATGTGTATGTATGTTTGTTTATTCATTTCTAAAGATGTTGCTGCTTCTTTTCTTGGGGGTAGTTTATTTTTTTTGATTCATTCAACATCTTATGTTGAAATGAAATGACCATATGGATGAAACAACTCTTTGAAAAAAATAAAAACAAAGCATAAAAAAAAAAAAAAATAGCATGATAGCAGCCACTATAAATCAAATGGAGACCTTTAATCAGACATGATCACGTTTAATGTTCTGGTAATGTTTGGTTATTCCTCCTCCTCTCTTTCATTACCTTTCTGCTCATTGTTTTTGCTTCCATCATGCAGCTGTTTATATCAGAAACTAGAGCTATTTCTATTCATCTGAAACTGCTTTGAGCACTTTATAAAGTTAAAATAGGTCAGTATTGATTTTCCTTGATGCCCCAAAATGTCCAAAAAATCAATAATTATTGATTTAAAAAAAAAAAAAAAATCAACTATTCTGCTTCTTCTTCTTTTGTTACAAACGTTTCCCTTCCCTCACCTTCCCTTCTCTCTCGCCTCCTTCAGGATGATAACTGGGGGGAAACCACCACCGCCGTGACAGGCACCTCTGAGCTGAGTATTTCCCAGGAGGACGTGGTCGGTCTGGGGAAGGAGATCCAGGACCGGACCCAAGGCTTCCGTCGTTTCCTCCCCCTGGCTGTGGGATTGTGCGTGGGGCTGCTGGTGGTGGCCACGCCCCTCGTCTTCCTCCTCCTCCCGGTCGTCATGTGGCCCGACAGACTGCAGGCTTGCGGGGCCGCCTGCGAGGGTCTCTTCCTCTCCATCTCCTTCAAACTCCTCATCCTCCTGGTGGCCATCTGGGCCTTGTTCCTGCGACAGGGTCGAGCCGGTCTGCCCCGGGTGTGTGTGTACCGCGCCTTCCTCACCACACTCACACTCCTGCTCACCATGTCTTACTGGCTCTTCTATGGGGTCAGAATCCTCGATGCTCAGGTGGGTTTCAAACTTTGCTAAAGTTAGAGCTTAAAGGGATACTTCACCCATTAGCATTAATCTTTGTAACATTAGAAACCTGGTAGTATTTTTGAATGGTTGTGCATCCCGCCCTCATTTTCCCCTGAGATGTGAAATCTTTGTATTTCTGAGTCTGTAAAGGAGCTTCCAGTGACGCAGAATGACGATTGATTTGTAGTGGTTAGCGGGGTGAAACTACAACGCTAGTTCCTCATATTTTCGACCACTGAAGCTACAGACCAATCACAGATCAGTGGGTGGGAACTCACTCCCAGAATCGAAACTTAACGTCCGCCATATTGCTTGGAAGCTATGCTAACAGGCTCTATGGAGAAAGCTGATAATGGCGAAAAAATATAAATATAGCGGCGAGACGGCTGCTGCCGACAGGCCGGCGGAACTGGCGGGGCTGGCGTTTGCAGCTGGCCGCAGCTGCTGCGACACAAGACCGGCCTGTTGGCAGCAGCCGTCTTGTGGCTATATTGCTGTATTATTGGCCGCCGCCGGCTGCTGCCAGCTCAGCAGCTGAGACGTGATGTCTGCCTGTCTGCGGCGGTGAGGACGAGGAGGCGGG
>NC_083624.1:918261-973261 GCF_963584025.1 Labrus mixtus
CATGAATCTGTGTTGACATCGGGTCATATATGTAGAAATGTGAAATACATTTTGAAGTTGGTGCCTTCTTGGCCGAGAAAAGGCAGAAAGTGTTTTTTTGGCTCGTGGATGAAAAACACCAAATCTGCGTCACTGGAAGCTCCTTTACAGACTCAGAAATACAAAGATTTCACATCTCAGGGGAAAATGAGGGCGGGATGCACGAACATTCAAAAATACTACCAGGTTTCTAATGATACAAAGATTAATGCTAATGGTTGAAGTATCCCTTTAAGTTTGAAAATATGACAAAGTGAAGACAGTCCAATCTCCTAAAAAACAACCCCTACCTCCTGTAGCAACATTCTTGGGATTAGGGCCGATGATATTGGAATGTGGCCCCTTTTTTTTTCTTTTTTTTTTACTTCATCCTCTTGTCATTATTTTTCCTCACCTGGTTTACCTGGTTTTTCTGCTTCCTCGTTGTGATCCTCTCTTTTCTCCCATCTCTTCCCTAAGCAGCTTTTAAAAACAAACTGAGAACATTCCTTTTGGACAGTAAGTACAGATAGAAACAGATACAAGTCCTCTGCTCTGCTCCACACAGCACTTTGTTACAGGAAGCAGCTAATCTCACGGTTCAGTTCACTCCATCTTTAGTGCACTCAGAAGCCTCTGTGCCTGACATAAACGTATGTGTACACACTCCAGCTACACACACACACACACACTCCTAGCTGTGGTGCTACAAACACTCATCCTGTAATGCCACAAATTGCACTCCTTCTGAAAGAGTCTCATCAATCCCTTGTCTGCTGGACATCACTGTGGTTTTCATGATCGATGGCAGGGATGCAGTATGGGAAATGGTGTCCTCGTAGCACCTCCCACCCACCCCACCCCCCACCCCCCTTCTCTATCAAAGAGCAGCGGAAAGGCCTCCAGAGGGTCGTGGAATTTCAAGCCTTAAATAATTCATCAGAGTGTAATGCTCATTCCTCACACACTCCCACATTTCTCTTTCCTCCTGCTGAGCCCGACACTCTAGCTTTCTCCCCCACCCCTTATTTCATTTTCCACTTCTTCCCCCTCCCTCTCTCTCTCTCATCCAAAGTCATTCTCTTGCCCTCCTCTCGTAGCATGAATATGTAGGCCTGGATGTTAGATAAGGATGCTGTTTACTCGTATTTTCAAAAAGGAAATTTTTTAGAATGCTCCTCCTGCTAATAATGTGACAGTATTCTTTTAACAGTACTCACTAGGATGCTTCAAATCCACTTTGTTGGCTAGATTCAGCGTCTTTTCTTCACCTGTGTGCACGTTTGCATGAACACAAAGATGCATATCAGATCATTAATGATTCATATCCTCACCTGACTTGCAGCATTTAGTCTCTATATCTTCCCCATTTCCATCCAGATCTTCATGAATGTGGTCCAGGTCTGACACCCCTAAAACAACAACAGATCTCTAATGTGCTGCTACACGAGCTCCATCAGCCTTTATGGGTCTCTCACACAAACCAGTTAATTCACAGATCAGACAAGAACTCTGGCCTTTGAAGTGTAAAACGATGAATATTTAATCCACGTCCCTGTAATAAAAAGGTTTCTGCATCAGAATGTTTGTACTGAAATGTGGATTTGCTCTTGTTAGAATTTGAATTTCATATTTAAATTTTCCTGTGACTGAGACACATGATCTACATGGCAGGATAACCCAGATCCTCTTCAATCTTTTATGAGTTATTATAGTAAAAATGGACAAATAGGTTGTTTTACAGCAGTTTTAAACCTCCTGTGATGTGTGAAACCTCAGCTTTCCGTCCACCTGACCGCTCCTGTCACTGATGCAGATTGAGAGTCTCATGGGTTCAGCGACTGCTCCGTCAAGCACGGTCTGATAGAAACCATTATTCCTCTTGTTTTGTTGTTGTGGTGCAGCCCCGGGGAGCACAGCGGGAGCACAGCCCAGTAATGGGAATCAATCACGTGCCATGGTTACAGCTGCCGGCAAACGCAAAGACAGCGCCCACAGTGAGCTGTACTACGAGGAGGCCGACTACGAGAGAAGAGTCCGCAAACGCAGAGCCAGGTGAGTCCCAGATCTCTAAGACCACTTACAGATCCCACACCTAATGCGCTTTCAATTTTAAGTTAATTGGGACAAATCTCAATATTGTTTCACAAGTGTATCTGAAATAGAAATAGAAAACCTTTATTGACATTATACAACCTAAAATAGAAAAGCTTCACTAATTCGAGTGCACAAACACACAGATCCATGTATGCAGATGCACAGTAACAAAGTAGCTTGCACAGTATATAAGTATTGCACAGGCAGAACTGTAAATATAATTTTAAAAAAGTATTTGGCTGTAAGAACTGTACATGTAAAAGATATAAATATATACAGTATGTTGCTAAGGTAGAAAGTAGAAATAGAAAAGTATAGATCATTTTGCACAGTAAGACATTTTATAGTGCATCTGAAACTGTAATGTAGTTAAGTTAAGTTTATATCTTTCAAAGTGGTGGACGTCTTAGTCTCTCTTTTAATTGACAATATGAACAGGAGGAATAATTAATGCACATTAAAACCTGTGTCAACATACAGTACTGCTCAAGCACAGAGAAAATCAAGTTTCTTAAACCAGAACACTTAAGGAATCCAAAGTGGAGAAGATTGTTCTTGATTCTTCTAGACTTGTCAGAAAAGTCGAAAGAACAAAAATCCCTCCTCTCACATACATACAAAATATTCAGAAATGCTCAACTGTATGTGTAAAAAAAACATGGTGATAAGTTAAGTAGAAGTAAGTTGTATAGAGAGGTAGAAGTAAGTTGTATATAGACGTAGAAGTAAGTTGTATAGAGACGTAGAAGTAAGTTGTATAGAGAGGTAGAAGTAAGTTGTATAGAGAGGTAGAAGTAAGTTGTATATAGATGTAGAAGTAAGTTGTATAGAGAGGTATAGAGAGGTAGAAGTAAGTTGTATAGAGATGTAGAAGTAAGTTGTATAGAGACGTAGAAGTAAGTTGTATAGAGACGTAGAAGTAAGTTGTATAGAGACGTAGAAGTAAGTTGTATAGAGAGGTAGAAGTAAGTTGTATATAGATGTAGAAGTAAGTTGTATAGAGAGGTAGAAGTAAGTTGTATAGAGAGGTAGAAGTAAGTTGTATATAGATGTAGAAGTAAGTTGTATAGAGAGGTATAGAGAGGTAGAAGTAAGTTGTATAGAGATGTAGAAGTAAGTTGTATAGAGAGGTAGAAGTAAGTTGTATAGAGAGGTAGAAGTAAGTTGTATAGAGAGGTATAGAGATGTAGAAGTAAGTTGTATAGAGAGGTAGATGTAAGTTGTATAGAGAGGTAGAAGTCAGTTGTATATAGATGTAGAAGTAAGTTGTATAGAGAGGTAGATGTAAGTTGTATAGAGAGGTAGAAGTCAGTTGTATAGAGAGGTAGAAGTAAGTTGTATAGAGAGGTATAGAGATGTAGAAGTAAGTTGTATAGAGAGGTAGATGTAAGTTGTATAGAGAGGTAGAAGTAAGTTGTATAGAGAGGTAGATGTAAGTTGTATATAGACGTAGAAGTAAGTTGTATAGAGAGGTAGATGTAAGTTGTATAGAGAGGTAGAAGTAAGTTGTATAGAGAGGTAGATGTAAGTTGTATATAGACGTAGAAGTAAGTTGTATAGAGAGCTAGAAGTAAGTTGTATATAGATGTAGAAGTAAGTTGTATAGAGAGGTAGAAGTCAGTTGTATAGAGACGTAGAAGTAGGTTGTATAGAGAGGTAGAAGTAAGTTGTATAGAGCGGTAGAAGTCAGTTGTATAGAGACGTAGAAGTAGGTTGTATAGAGAGGTAGAAGTAAGTTGTATAGAGCGGTAGAAGTCAGTTGTATAGAGACGTAGAAGTAGGTTGTATAGAGAGGTAGAAGTAAGTTGTATAGAGACGTAGATGTAAGTTGTATAGAGAGGTAGAAGTAAGTTGTATAGAGAGGTAGAAGTCAGTTGTATAGAGACGTAGAAGTAAGTTGTATAGAGAGGTAGAAGTAAGTTGTATAGAGAGGTAGCAGTAAGTTGTATAGAGATGTAGAAGTAGGTTGTATAGAGAGGTAGAAGTAAGTTGTATAGAGAGGTAGAAGTCAGTTGTATAGAGAGGTAGAAGTCAGTTGTATAGAGACGTAGAAGTCAGTTGTATAGAGACGTAGAAGTAAGTTGTATATAGATGTAGAAGTAAGTTGTATAGAGACGTAGAAGTAAGTTGTATAGAGAGGTAGAAGTAAGTTGTATAGAGAGGTAGAAGTAGGTTGTATAGAGAGGTAGAAGTAAGTTGTATATAAACGTAGAAGTAAGTTGTATAGAGAGGTAGAAGTCAGTTGTATAGAGCGGTAGAAGTAAGTTGTATAGAGACGTAGAAGTAGGTTGTATAGAGAGGTAGAAGTAAGTTGTATAGAGACGTAGAAGTAAGTTGTATAGAGAGGTAGAAGTAAGTTGTATAGAGAGGTAGAAGTAAGTTGTATAGAGAGGTATAGAGAGGTAGAAGTCAGTTGTATAGAGACGTAGAAGTAAGTTGTATATAGATGTAGAAGTAAGTTGTATAGAGAGGTAGAAGTAGGTTGTATAGAGAGGTAGAAGTAAGTTGTATATAGACGTAGAAGTAAGTTGTATAGAGAGGTATAGAGAGGTAGAAGTAAGTTGTATAGAGACGTAGAAGTAGGTTGTATAGAGAGGTAGAAGTAAGTTGTATAGAGACGTAGAAGTAAGTTGTATAGAGAGGTAGAAGTAAGTTGTATAGAGAGGTAGAAGTAAGTTGTATAGAGAGGTAGAAGTAGGTTGTATAGAGAGGTAGAAGTAAGTTGTATAGAGACGTAGATGTAAGTTGTATAGAGACGTAGAAGTAAGTTGTATAGAGAGGTAGAAGTAAGTTGTATAGAGACGTAGAAGTAAGTTGTATAGAGACGTAGAAGTAAGTTGTATAGAGAGGTATAGAGAGGTAGAAGTAAGTTGTATATAGATGTAGATGTAAGTTGTATAGAGAGGTAGATGTAAGTTGTATAGAGACGTAGAAGTAAGTTGTATATAGATGTAGAAGTAAGTTGTATAGAGACGTAGAAGTCAGTTGTATAGAGACGTAGAAGTAAGTTGTATATAGATGTAGAAGTAAGTTGTATAGAGACGTAGAAGTAAGTTGTATAGAGAGGTAGAAGTAAGTTGTATAGAGAGGTAGAAGTAGGTTGTATAGAGAGGTAGAAGTAAGTTGTATATAAACGTAGAAGTAAGTTGTATAGAGAGGTAGAAGTCAGTTGTATAGAGCGGTAGAAGTAAGTTGTATAGAGACGTAGAAGTAGGTTGTATAGAGAGGTAGAAGTAAGTTGTATAGAGACGTAGAAGTAAGTTGTATAGAGAGGTAGAAGTAAGTTGTATAGAGAGGTAGAAGTAAGTTGTATAGAGAGGTATAGAGAGGTAGAAGTCAGTTGTATAGAGACGTAGAAGTAAGTTGTATATAGATGTAGAAGTAAGTTGTATAGAGAGGTAGAAGTAGGTTGTATAGAGAGGTAGAAGTAAGTTGTATATAGACGTAGAAGTAAGTTGTATAGAGAGGTATAGAGAGGTAGAAGTAAGTTGTATAGAGACGTAGAAGTAGGTTGTATAGAGAGGTAGAAGTAAGTTGTATAGAGACGTAGAAGTAAGTTGTATAGAGAGGTAGAAGTAAGTTGTATAGAGAGGTAGAAGTAAGTTGTATAGAGAGGTAGAAGTAGGTTGTATAGAGAGGTAGAAGTAAGTTGTATAGAGACGTAGATGTAAGTTGTATAGAGACGTAGAAGTAAGTTGTATAGAGAGGTAGAAGTAAGTTGTATAGAGACGTAGAAGTAAGTTGTATAGAGACGTAGAAGTAAGTTGTATAGAGAGGTATAGAGAGGTAGAAGTAAGTTGTATATAGATGTAGATGTAAGTTGTATAGAGAGGTAGATGTAAGTTGTATATAGATGTAGATGTAAGTTGTATATAGACGTAGAAGTAAGTTGTATAGAGAGGTAGAAGTAAGTTGTATAGAGAGGTAGAAGTAAGTTGTATAGAGAGGTAGAAGTCAGTTGTATAGAGACGTAGAAGTAGGTTGTATAGAGAGGTAGAAGTAAGTTGTATAGAGAGGTAGAAGTCAGTTGTATATAGACGTAGAAGTAAGTTGTATAGAGAGGTATAGAGATGTAGAAGTAAGTTGTATAGAGAGGTAGATGTAAGTTGTATAGAGAGGTAGAAGTAAGTTGTATAGAGAGGTAGATGTAAGTTGTATATAGACGTAGAAGTAAGTTGTATAGAGAGGTAGATGTAAGTTGTATAGAGAGGTAGAAGTAAGTTGTATAGAGAGGTAGATGTAAGTTGTATATAGACGTAGAAGTAAGTTGTATAGAGAGCTAGAAGTAAGTTGTATATAGATGTAGAAGTAAGTTGTATAGAGAGGTAGAAGTCAGTTGTATAGAGACGTAGAAGTAGGTTGTATAGAGAGGTAGAAGTAAGTTGTATAGAGCGGTAGAAGTCAGTTGTATAGAGACGTAGAAGTAGGTTGTATAGAGAGGTAGAAGTAAGTTGTATAGAGCGGTAGAAGTCAGTTGTATAGAGACGTAGAAGTAGGTTGTATAGAGAGGTAGAAGTAAGTTGTATAGAGATGTAGATGTAAGTTGTATAGAGAGGTAGAAGTAAGTTGTATAGAGAGGTAGAAGTCAGTTGTATAGAGACGTAGAAGTAAGTTGTATAGAGAGGTAGAAGTAAGTTGTATAGAGAGGTAGCAGTAAGTTGTATAGAGATGTAGAAGTAGGTTGTATAGAGAGGTAGAAGTAAGTTGTATAGAGAGGTAGATGTAAGTTGTATAGAGAGGTAGAAGTCAGTTGTATAGAGAGGTAGAAGTAAGTTGTATAGAGAGGTAGAAGTCAGTTGTATATAGATGTAGAAGTAAGTTGTATAGAGAGGTAGATGTAGGTTGTATAGAGAGGTAGATGTAAGTTGTATAGAGAGGTAGAAGTAGGTTGTATAGAGAGGTAGATGTAAGTTGTATAGAGAGGTAGAAGTCAGTTGTATAGAGAGGTAGAAGTAAGTTGTATAGAGAGGTATAGAGATGTAGAAGTAAGTTGTATAGAGATGTAGATGTAAGTTGTATAGAGAGGTAGAAGTAAGTTGTATAGAGAGGTAGATGTAAGTTGTATATAGACGTAGAAGTAAGTTGTATAGAGAGGTAGATGTAAGTTGTATAGAGAGGTAGAAGTAAGTTGTATAGAGAGGTAGATGTAAGTTGTATATAGACGTAGAAGTAAGTTGTATAGAGAGCTAGAAGTAAGTTGTATATAGATGTAGAAGTAAGTTGTATAGAGAGGTAGAAGTCAGTTGTATAGAGACGTAGAAGTAGGTTGTATAGAGAGGTAGAAGTAAGTTGTATAGAGCGGTAGAAGTCAGTTGTATAGAGACGTAGAAGTAGGTTGTATAGAGAGGTAGAAGTAAGTTGTATAGAGCGGTAGAAGTCAGTTGTATAGAGACGTAGAAGTAGGTTGTATAGAGAGGTAGAAGTAAGTTGTATAGAGACGTAGATGTAAGTTGTATAGAGAGGTAGAAGTCAGTTGTATAGAGACGTAGAAGTAAGTTGTATAGAGAGGTAGAAGTAAGTTGTATAGAGAGGTAGCAGTAAGTTGTATAGAGATGTAGAAGTAGGTTGTATAGAGAGGTAGAAGTAAGTTGTATAGAGAGGTAGAAGTCAGTTGTATAGAGAGGTAGAAGTCAGTTGTATAGAGACGTAGAAGTAAGTTGTATATAGATGTAGAAGTAAGTTGTATAGAGAGGTAGAAGTAGGTTGTATAGAGACGTAGAAGTAAGTTGTATATAGATGTAGAAGTAAGTTGTATAGAGAGGTAGAAGTAGGTTGTATAGAGAGGTAGAAGTAAGTTGTATATAGACGTAGAAGTAAGTTGTATAGAGAGGTATAGAGAGGTAGAAGTAAGTTGTATAGAGACGTAGAAGTCAGTTGTATAGAGACGTAGAAGTAGGTTGTATAGAGAGGTAGCAGTAAGTTGTCTGCTGTGTTGTCAGGCTGGTCGTTGCCGTGGAGGAGGCCTTCACTCATGTCCGGAGGATGAAGAAAGAGGATGAGCGTGCGACACCGTCTGACATCATGGACGTGCGTGAAGCCGCTCTGGCTATATTTCCCTCCATGGCCCGTTCCCTGCAGAAATACCTCCGCACCACCAGGAGGCAGCACTGCCACAGCATGGAGAGCATCCAGAAGCACCTCGCTTTCTGCCTCATCAATAACATGAGCCCTAAGGTGAGCTTCAACTTCTCGGTCTATCAAGTGCCATCAAGTCTATCAAGTCTGATAATGTTTTTCTAAAAACAGTTTCAGAGATCTAGAAAAGAAAAGGCTTGCTGCTGTAAACAACGTTACAAACATCAGTTTTAGATTGTTGTTATTGTTGTTAGTGGTGACAGCGAACTGGTTGTTAAAACTTGCTTAAACTAATTTGATAGTCCAAACTACTCTTAAACTGGGAATGTGACAATCTGGTTTTCAGAATTCATGAAGAAGTTTCTATTTTTGTTTTTACAAAAAGGAAAACTAAACAAGAACCCCAGCGGTCTCAATTAACAGTCAATATAATTTATCCTCAGGACCTAGCAACTATGGAAGCAACTAGTGATCAGAATTCAAATGATAAAGCTAATTTGAAAATGAAAATGCATTAACAGAAATGCTTTTAATTTTCAGTCACTTTCCTGCACCGTCCACTTTGCCATTTCATTTTCGAGTTGGTTTGAATTATGAGAACTTTTTAGCAGTCAAGTTTGAAAAAGAAAAGCTAAAGACCTTTTAGTTTTGATTTGAATGATGTCATACAACATAGAGAGTAAAAGTATAATGCAAATTGGATGACTGAATATTAATTTTAAATATAGGTCAAATAATGCACCTATATTCTGAAAATTAAAACTTGTTTCATTTACATTTTTTGAAGTTGAAAACTAAAATGAAAATTAGGTAAATTTGTCATCATTTTATTTTTGAGTCAAATAATAATCCACCCATATTCTGAAAATGAAAAAGCATTTCTGTTAATGCATTTTCATTTTCAAATTAGCTTTATCATTTGAATTCTGATCACTAGTTGCTTCCATAAGCAACAACTTCTTCATGAAAAATCACACACACAATTTCGGACTTTTTTCAACCAATCATGATCCATGACTACATAAAAAATGTTTTACAAAAAGTACAAAACAAACATGTTAAAAACAACTTCAAAGACTTTTTGACACTATTCTTCTCCCATACACATACTGTATTCACGACCCACTGAAAACTGCTCCATGACCCACTTTTGGGTCCCGACCCACCAGTTGAGAACCACTGTTTTTTTTTTTCTTTTGCTTTTTTTTAGATTTATTTTGGGGCTTTTTGTGCTTTTATTGTAGAGATAGGACAGTGGATAGAGTCAGAAATCAGGGAGAGAGAGAGAGAGAGTGGGGAATGACGTGCGGGAAAGGAGCCACAGGTGGGATTCGAGCCTGGGCCCCGCCTGCTTGGAGTACCAAAGCCTCCATACATGGGGCGGGCGCACTAAACACTGCGCCACCAGCGCCCCAAGAAAGAACCACTACTTTTAACAAATCACATTAAAAATGTTTAAAACGAATGTGTTAAGAATGTTCTTGGTAAGTAGTATCATTGATTGTTTCTGTAATTCCAGGCCTTCCTCGAGGCTTACTTGGCCCCGGGTCCCACCCTGCAGTACGGCCCTGAGCGCTGGATGGCCGACCAGTGGACTTTGGTCAGCGAGGCGTCCGTCACAGGCGGCATTAAGGAGGGGACGGAGTTCCTGCTGAAGTGTCTAGACTTCAGCTTAGCTGTGACCATCAAAAGCATCCCGTACATCCGACTGACTGAGGAGTACATCGACCCCAAGTCTCACAAGTTTATACTGCTGCTCCAATCAGAAACCTCAGTTTAACCAGAGCTGCTGGACTTACACTGTTAAGATTACCCTTCTGGACTTTTCAACAAAAAAAAACATTTTGTACGGTTTTTGTACTTCTGTTTATGTAATTTTCTTACATAATGTATCTTTGTGTCATTGTCTTTGTCAAAAGAAAAGACAATAAAAAGGACAGAAGACAGGAGGGATTTCTCTGTCCTGACATCTGCAGAACACTGATCAGATTTTCCTCTATGCACGACGGATCACACTCTCAAACTTTCTTCTTCCATATCTTTGCATGTGCCAGTGTGTGCCTGTGTGGGAGAGTTCATGACTTAAGAAGGAGTGTGTGATTTAGGCTGCAAAAAGTGTATGCGTTAGTGTTTCAAGTAAATACCCAGGATGTGTCACAACGTGTCTCTTCTTCTTCCTCCTTAGCGTTACTATAGTGACCTGGAAATTTAATATACCATGAATCCTTTTAGGTTTTCTCCTTTTTTAGTATTTGCAAAGTCTTTTTTTTAACAGTCCTGTATAACAGATGTTTGTACAGTATTTATATGTGAATATACTTAATAGACTTTTTATATCCAAATTGTGCATTGCTTTGATTTTTTAAAAAACTTGTCAAAGATTTCCTTTTGGTTTTAACATGCGCTGTATTGGTTGAGATAGCTGGACTGTAAATGAAAGAAGACGTGTTTGTAATTGTCACAGACATCAGTGAAAACACAAAAACACAAAAGACTGAATGCAAATGATCATCTCACCTATGTTTAGTCTTTACTCAGTTACACTAGTGAGGTGTACTCTGGTTTTTTTTTTTTAAGCCTAGCACTGACACATTTTTTGATGCCTAATGTTTAGGTTCATGCAGTTGATCTTTTGACAAACCCCTCCTCTCTACATACATTTAATCCTGTTCACCACGAGCTTGAAGGAATATTTATTACAGCAAAGATTTCACACATTTTTTTTCCAAATCTCTAACCAGTATGAATAATCACTTATCTCATTCTGTCAAGTGTTTCAACACGCATTTCAGATGAATCATTTATAGTAAATTAGCCCAGCTCCATGTCAGTATTTTCTGCTGTCAGTATTTTGTCTCAGCGTCTCACTACTGCCCCCTATCTGCAGTGACAGGAACAAGTAAAACAGTCCTGAGCTACAATCAAACTCTCTCTTTATCTGTATAAATATTTTATGTGCATTTTTAACTAAAAAAAACCCAGTTTGTATTTATGATGCCTGTCATGCTGGAAATGCATATTTACAAAATGTGTTGCTATGGTTACCGATGGTGTAGTTTTGTTTAGGATTTTAGAGTGTAGATGGTTGTAAATAGTTGTAGACTACACATGTGCCTCAGTTATACATATATATAGCATACATGTGCAGTGTTCAGGTGTGTGTGTGACTGACTGTGTGTGTGTGTGTGTGTGTGTGTGTGTGTGTGTGTGTGTGTGTGTGTGAATGAGAGGTCAAGAAAAGAAAAGGGAACGTAACGAAGAAAAGAGATTTGTTTCCCCAAATGTCAAAGATCCCACTCGTCAAGTGTCCTGAGTTTGTCTCTGTCATTTTTTTTACACAACAACATGTTAAAGCACCACAACCGTGTCAAAGTCTTATTTGTAAAAAAACAATAAATATTTGTATCGACATTTTCAAGTCATTTGGTTGTTTTTGTGTCTTCTGTTATTATGGTTAATGGGAGGGTTTTATTTTTATATTTAATAAGTAGCCCTCGCATTGTTTTGAACTTTTTGAAAAAAGAAAGTCTCGGGGGGGAAAAATAGATTGATAGATGTTTATAAAATAAGTACAATGAGTCAACAGCAGTATACACTCTGCCCAAGTTCTATCACCTGTAAGAACTTTCAAATAACTAGGAACAGTATACAAAATGTTTTATTAAACTGCACTCATACTTTATATATATATCGATATTTGCAGTTTCATGCGTTACTTTTTTGTGTCAAATATCACAGGATGTCAAACTTCTATAAATACTAAGAAACATCTATCAACAAATACCAATATCCAAGAATAAATGCAGTTTGCTAAAGTTTTTTTTGTGCACTGAGACTACTCTATTTGAGATTTGTGTGTGTGTGTGTGTGTGTGTGTGTGTGTGTGATGTATATCAGTGGATAAAATTTAACTCAAGACAGGAAGTGTACATATAATTTATTTTAATCCCAAAACCCATTCCAGGCTTATTTACATGGTCGAAAAGAACATTTCTAGACGCTGAATAGATTTATTTTTATTTCTAGCTGCAAATATTCTGTATATTTGGAATTATTTGATTTGTGAAAAGTTATTTAACTGTACATTTGTTAAACTAGAAGAAGAAAAACTGAATCTTAACCATCTACTACCCTCAGGCTACGTTTTACTCATCATCATCATCCTCATCATCTTCATCCTCATCCTCTTCATCATCCTCTTCATCATCCTGGTCGTCATCGTCGGCCTCATTTTCATCATTATCTTCTTCATCGTCTTCTTCCTCGTCATCATCCTCCTCCTCCTCCTCGTCATCGTCATCATCTTCATCATCATCGTCCTCGGTGTTGACTTTACCAGAGAGCACGTCTTCGATCCAGTCCTCCAGCTCCTGCGCGGTGGGCAGATCCTCTTCATCGTCCATCTCCATCCACACACTGTCAGCCTGCACACACACACACACACACACACACACACACACACACACACACACACACACACACACACACACACACACACACACACACACACACACGCACACACAAAAAGTCAAATAATGTTTCAATCATCAATATTCACGTCTTGTCAGAGATGTTTTCAGGGACTCACATCTGTAACGTTGACGACTCCAATCTGAGGTCTGAACAGGTCCACTTTGAAGGTCTTCTCCCAGTAGGGGATCAGCTGAAGTGAAAAGAGATCCCATTAGACCTGCAGCTGATCTAAACGTCTCCTCTGACCGCCTGTGGGACTCAACAACTCACCAGGGGAAAGTCATCAGGGTCGATCCAGACGATGCTGAGCTCAGGTACCTGGGTGTTGTCTCTGGCCACCTCCTTCAGGATCTCCAAGAACTCAAAACCATCTGAGAGCAATTTCACACATTGATATGTAAATACTGTAATTTACATCTTAACTGACTCATCTGTCACAAAACTGCATTTTACTCATCATGTTACTTCAGCATCTTCAGCACTATTCACCACTGCACTGTTTCATGTTTATGTAAATATTAGTCTTTTCTTATTCTGTTTATTGTTGATATTTAGGGCCCAAAGCAGCAAGTGCGTAGGACCCTCTTGATGGTTTCAAGGACCCTCTTGATGGTTTCAAGGACCCTCTTGAAACCCTAGGAATTATTATTTTTCTTCTTCCTCCACTTTAATGTGATTTTGAGGGCCTGAACGTGCGCGAAACCTCACCAAACTTTCCACGGTCATCAGGTCTCATGAAAAATTTGATATTTTGGTGGTTTTGTAAAAGAATTTCACAAAATGGCTCAGTGGCGCCCCCTTGGCATTTTCAAAATGGCCTCCCCATAGAGGGTTTTTTCACGTACACTCACGAAAATTGGTACGCATATTAAGCTTCTCGGGACGGACTAAAAATCCTCCTGCGGCGTTTCAAAAACCCCGACAGGACCACGAATTCAAGTTGAATTTCACAAAAATGGCCCAAAATCACGCAGATTTCAGCCTTCCTATTTGAAGGATCTTGTACAAGGGCGCTCATCAGATCGCCGCAAACTCAGTGTCAGTGCGTTCTAGACACGTTCAACATATCCCGTTGTGCTCTGCATGTTATTTCGTCAAAGGACGTGGCCGCGGCGTGCGTTAGAACTTTCTTGTGCGTTTTGGCAACTTGCCAAAAAAAGTAATTGTTTATATCTCTGCCATCTAGTGTTCAATCATATTACAATTTCTCATGCATGATACGGGACCCGCCCTGAACACATCCATTATTGAAACTTTTGGATAAGTCACAGCACCACCTGTTGACAACAGGAAGTTACTTCTACTCAATTAGCATTAGCCATTGCTACACGGTAGCTCAATTCCCCCTCAGAATTGGTGTGGACCATGCAAACACCTTGGCCATACAACACTTTCAAGCTCAAACGCCTACGTCCAACGCTGTCGCCATACGGATGCGCTGTCACCATCAAAAAGGAAGTCATTTTTTCACGGGCTTAACATAGTCGTTCAGTCCCGAAACTTCCTACATATGTTCCTGGTGGTAAAGTCAAACATCTTACACCGTTTAAATGAGTGGGCGTGGCTTAATGGCTCAGTGGTGCCCCCTACAATATTTCAAACATTCAGCCCCCGCAGCACGTTGAACCTACTGTTCTGAATTTTACTATACGTATCCATCTTGACAACACCTACAATAAACCCTCTTGCACCCATGCTCAATATCCAACAGGAAGTCCACAAATCACATCGCCATAAACAGGAAGTGGCTGTAACTCTTGCTAGCTAACGGCTAACTAGCTAAACTTGTACAAATAAATAAATACAGGTATCAAATGAACCTGCACGAAATACTGCATCCATTGGTACCAAACATGGCATGCTATCATGTCGGGAAGAGGGGTTAATAACGCTCTCAAGTCAAGGTAGTTCAAAATGTCTCATGCATGATACAGAGCCCGTCTGAAATTAAGGCAATGCTGCCATCTTGTGGTGACTATCCATGATTGAAATATTTTAATTTAGAGTGTGGTTCCAATTTGTTCCACAAGGAGGCGTAACCTCCAAGTGAGACAGCTTAGTGTGCTCGGTAGCAGGAAAGGAAACATACCTGTTGCTCTTATTTCCCTGTTAGACCAGTTTACAGGTGAGTAAATGTCACAAATCACATACATGTGGTCTATATATTCTTCTATAGCATGTGGAAGGTAACGCCATCCTTTAGTGTGTGTCAGGATGTGTTTTAAATTTGTTTTGAAGGTTTTAAGGTACTTTAGCTATGATGCTCATGAGCGCTAGCTTAGCTCATCGCCACGTTCATATAGCCTATGTCTGTCATGGCTTGTACCTAGCTCCCATGCTCTTTTGCTAGTTTTGTAAAGCTCCTGCTTCGCTGTTTCTCTATGGGATTTCCCATGTTATTTGTTAGCATAATGCTAAGCGAGAATTTAACTTTTATTGCAACTGTATTGCATTGATAAGAAGCTCTTAAGTAGCAGATTATTATTATTATTAAATTATTTTATATTTGTGAAAAGAGTAATAACACACAGAAATGTTTGTTTTATAGTTTTGAGCATTTTTGCATGTAATTAATGACAAGTATAAGTTTATGTATATTTCTGTACATATTATGTTGAAATGTGGATAAAATGTTTTTTTACGAAAGAAAAGAAAACGGAAATTTGATGTGCATTTTGGCAACTTGCCAAAAAAGTAAATGCTTATATCTCTGCTATGCAGAGTTCAATCATATTCAAATTTCTCATACATGATACGGGACCCGCCCTGAACACATCCATGATTGAAATTTTTTGCTTAGTCACAGCGCCGCCTGTTGACAACAGGAAGTTACTGCTTCTCAGTTAGCATTAGCCATTGCTACAAGGTAGCTCATTTCCCGCTCAGAATTGGTGGGGACCATTCAAACACCTTGGCCATACAACACTTTCAAGCTCAAACGCCTACGTCCATCGCTCTCGCCATACGGATGCATCATTCGCCGTCAAACAGGCAGTGGTTGTAACTCTCATATACTTTGTCTGATCTGCCTCAAACTACACAGATATGATCAGGGTTGGCCTCTGAACACAGTGACATAACAATAGTCAACTTTAACCATAGCGCCTCCTACTGCAAGGAATAAGTACTACACAATGCTCAATTTGCTCCATATTTCATAGCTATCATGACAGTGCCAGCCTGAACTGCTCTACGTCAAAATTGTCTGTGATCTTCATTACGCTGCCTATTTCAGCATGCCATAGTACGACTTTTACACAAATCGGACTGCACGGCCTGCTGCTTAGCCACGTTCCGCTGCTGCTGCACTCCCGCTGTCGCAACACACCCCGACATGCACAGGGGTGCGAGGGCCCTTCATCACCGCTTGCGGTTTTAATTCATGTTGTATCTGTACATAAGAGAGTTCACAGTTCACTGGAGTTAAATTCCTTGTGTGTGTAAGAATACCTGGACAATAAATCTGATTCTGATCAGTATTCAACTTTGTGGCCAAAGTATCCACTAGAAGCACACAGAAACTAAACTGAAGAAATACTTTGACATTTTACAAAACAAGATTGCTCCTTTCTTACAGAGAGTTACATCACAATGTTTATGTTTATTGAGTTAACTTAAGTTAGCATAAAGAGTGCAAACAATGAACCTGTCTCTGACAAAATATAACAAAAATCAGCTGATTAATCTGTGATTTTACAAATTATTTGTTTTAACCATGAAAAAACTAAACATATTATATTTTCTATTCAGTCAGAGACAGAGACTTCATAAAGTCTCTCCCTCCCTCTTCCTGTTTCTGTTCTTTATGCTAGGCTAAGCTAAGCTAAGCTAAAATAAGCTTATTTCATACTGGCCCTGGCTTTTTATAAAGTGTACAAACATGAAAGTTACTTCAATATTCTCATCTTGGTCTCTCAAGAAATAAAAATGAAATTTCCCCAAATGTTTAAATATTGCTGCTTACAGTCTTTACATTGGAAGGTTTTTTTTAGTTTTTATCTCAATGTTTTAAATGGGTTTTTGTGTATGGATAATGCTCTATAAATGAAATTGCCTTGCTAATCCTTTAATTATTTGTATTCTTTTATTATAAGGGTTTAAATTGCCATTATATGA
This sequence comes from Labrus mixtus, assembly GCF_963584025.1. Classification (NCBI taxonomy): domain Eukaryota; kingdom Metazoa; phylum Chordata; class Actinopteri; order Labriformes; family Labridae; genus Labrus; species Labrus mixtus. The sequence continues at coordinate 935,041 of NC_083624.1, forward strand.
CCTTTTAATTTCATGTTTTTAAAAGTATAAATTAGGTTACGTTGCTTTATACCTGGGGGGTTTTCCGATAGTCCTTTCTGAATTTTATCATTTATTTTTTTACATCTGGCAATACCCTCAAAGTGTTTCAGTTTGTATTTGTCTTAAATTATAATGCCACTAACAATAATGACTGGCTGGGTGTTTAAATCTCAAGTTTAATGTAATTATCAAATGTTAGAAGAGGACAGGATTGATAAGAGCATAAATGTTCTATAATCTTCGGTGTATCCCGTTCATGTGTAACTTGCTCTTACCAGGGTCCTCCTCCTCTGCAAAAGCAACGATGTGAATTCCATCAATATCATCCTCCTGAGAAGTAGGAGAAGAAGAAGACCAAGCAGAAGAAGCAAAAAAGAGAAGAGAAGAAGACGAGTATGAAGAAGACATAGAAGCAGAAGAAAAGAAGATGAAGAAGTGGTAGAAGAAGAGGAAGACAAATTGAACTTAAAGTTACTTCAAGTGTCAGAGAAAACTAAATTTAAGTGTTGTGTATTTTAGCTTCCAAACAGTCATCACTCACCCAGGTCTCAAACATATCTTCTGCACGCAGTTTTCTCAGAGTTGGTCTAATGGCACAAAAAAAGACAGTATGAGTTCTTTCCACAGAAAAAAAAATGCATTACTTTGCAAAACAAAAATCAAATAGAACATCAACATTTCTCTTTGTTTTACCGTCTGTGTTCAGTTATAAAGTCCACCAGCACCTCCTCGGAGTGAGGCCTGCCTGGGATGGTGACCGGCTCCTCCATGAAGGGCTCATAGAAATCCACCTCGTTCAGCCTCAGAGTCAGCTCTTTGGCCACCTGAGGAGACAAAAGAGGGGTCTCTCGATAAAAACATCCCATTTCTACATGTGTCTGTTTATTTGTTTGTTTGCTACTTACCGATTTCTCAAATGTTGCAAAGAACTTGATGTAAGGCTGGAACTGCTCTGCTGCTTCTTTAAAGGCCTCGTAGTCTGAGGAGCAAAAGAGAAAACAGATATTCAACACAGCAGTGGTTTACTGTGCTTTTGTTTTCCGGATCACACATCTGTTTGTGCTTCTTTTGGTTGTGTGTATACATGACATTTGCACATCAGGGAGTGGAAATAGATGAGCTTTGACCTCTGCTTAATCCTCCCACAGTTGGTCAGATGGGATTTTGCACTACTCTAAACTCTTCCACAGCATGTTGGGCTTGAACATAGCGGTGGCAGCTGTGTGAGCATGCAGTGGTAAAAATGGATCTGTAAATCCATGGAGATGAGGGGGTTAAAATGCACTCCTGTTATAATGAAAGGGCATGAGCCACAGAGAGCTCATCTAACAAGGTAGTGAGCTGCATTCAGACAGCACAAAAAAAAACAAATCAGTTTTTACAATTCTACAATTCACTTAGCAGACTCTTTTATCCAAAGCGACGTATATCAGAGAGTAAGTGCAACACAAGCAAGGATCTAGAAAAAAGGGAACAATGTCAGTAAGAGCAAACGATCAGCTTTGAGTCTGATTGGACACACAGGTGCTGACAGGAAGTGACCAGAGGCAAAGCACAACATTGAGGGCAGTTCTTGAGAGCTCTAATCAGTATAGAAACCATCTTATAAGTCGTGGTTATCAAACAAAAACCATCGTCATTACCATCATCATCATCAATAATATGGAGACCATCATCATTAAGTTAGTAGGTATTCATGAAAGAGCTGGGTCTTTAGCTTTTTCTTAAAGGTGCAGAGGGACTCTGCAGATCACATGGAGTTTGGAAGTTCATTCCACCACCGGGGGGCGACAGAGAAGAAGAGTCTAGTCAGAGACTTAGGACCCTGTTGTGAAGGTTGGATCAGACGCCTTTCATTGGCAGAGTTCATTCAAACAGCCTCACACACTCACGCTCAGAGTCCTCGCTCTTGAAGTAACCAATGAGGCGGATGTCTTCCTCCATCCTGTCAAAGGCTCTCAGCTCCAGAGCGTTTCCTATCACCTCCACTGGTTCCTCCAACAGCTAGAGACGAACAGAAAGAGTAGAAAAAGAGTACTGGGTATAGTTTTCTAGACTTGGCTCGACTGGGAATCTGCCCAAAAAAATGTCCCTTTACTCACATCCAACAAGAACTCCACCAGGGTGTTAGCTGACAGCAAGCCGTCAAACTCGATCACACGGTCGGCCTTAAAAACGTAAACACTGCCCTCCTCCTCCAGGTCTGACATTTAGGGGAACATATGATGCGATTCAAACATTGTTCTCTAAGTTATTTGACCCTCAACACATTCTGTGGTTGACCATATTCAAACAGCACCGACTTTACTCCAACATAATTCTCAGCGTGGAAAGCTCAGATGCTTTGTGCTGCCATTTAGAGGTTGTTATTTGTTATTTGTTATTTGTTATTTGTTGGGAATATCACATATCAGTATAATTTTACGGATTTAAATCAAATGAAAACACTGAGGGTTATTGGCACACACTTTTTGAATAAACCAACATTGGATAACTCACTAGCTACTGTTTTTTTTTATTGTTTTTTTTTATATTGCACAAAAAAAACCATAATAGATAAATGGAAAAACAGACAGTACATAATGATTAGTTAATTAACAAAATATACATTTTGCTCCTCCAGAAGAAATGTTCTGGAGGAGCCAAATAAACCCAGAGGGGCTCGTCGAGTGGCCCTCCTAAAGAGAAACATGTAACACAGAGACATATTATTAATGTAGTCCAAACAAAAACAATAAAGCTAACAAGAACACATACTCAATAAGGTGTAAAAGAAAGCAAAACAAGAAAGAGACAAATTAAAGAAGAGGGGGAAAAGGAAAATAAGCTCCTATGGCAGAGAATGATTATGATGGCACGTTGGTTAATTGGCCTGTTAGACAGGGAGATGTCCAAACGTTTGACTGGGGCGGCCTGAAGTGTGATGTGCGCACAAACACACACAAATAAATATCAATGATTTACCCATTTTAACTTCACCAATCAACATGGCAACTTTAGCTGGATTATTGGATGACTAAAAAAAAGATTTAGGTTCAAAGTCACAATTTTAAGTACATGCAAACTCCTGCACACTATCTAACCTTCAAAAAGACATAAATTGGCGGTATTTTGTACCCAACACATTATTAGTTAGTGCATTGCAAGTAAATGAGTGTGTACTACATCCTATGCATCTGTCTTGTAAAATAGATGTGCAACATATTTATTTTCAATTTAAAGTAAAAAATAGCCAAACACAGTTTAGGATTTTTCAGATTTCAAAAGGGGGGGGGGGGGGGGGGCATGCTGCCTCTAGACAAGCCCCTGCTATTAGCCAACAGCTAATGTTAGCATTTGTTCAGGTTTTGGACAGAGTAAGTGCTAGCTAAGAAAGAGGCGGAAGGATAAGACTTGTGTTTGGTTGTGTTTTGGCAGGGAAAAGAAAATGTGGAAATTTCTAGCTTAAGTCAGGTTAGCAAGAAATGCCCTTCATACATGTAGTTAGCATAAGGAAGGAAAATGTTAAACGGTATTATTAGCTATTTTTATGCCTGTAGAAGGAAACACATTTTCTCGTTTTGTTGGAATAGCCTTAAAGATACATACAGATAAACCTCATTATACACAAACTCACCCAGCTTCTTTGCAACTTTTGCATCCTTGTGGGAGTCAACCATTCCAAACCCGATGTCCTTCTCTTCCAGAACCTGAGCTGCGAGCTTTAGAGAAAAAGAACAGGAATGAACACAGACCATTTTACATGAAACTTTGAGAAACACATTTATTCTGGGTTCAGGGCACGAGAGAACATTGTTGCTAGTTTAGTTTAGAAAATGCTTAGGGGAGAGAGAGTGTGACGGTAGTACCAGGTAAGGTCTGGAGAAAAGAATTAATACCAAAGTTGGCAATATGAAAGAGGTGCTTAAGCTGCTCGGGGGCACCGGAGACACAGTTACATAATCACCCAGACTGCCTTGATCTAAATATAACCAAAGCAGAAGAATAATGATTCTGCCCATTGATCCGTGAAGTGCAGAAGGTGAGACTCACCTGCTGTTACATCTTCATGCTACGCTATGCTTCATGCTAAATATTATTATTCTGTTTTCATTGCATGGCTAAAAAGCTCTGGAGGAATAAAGTTAAAGGTATCCTGAAGAGATGTTTATATACTACTTTTTCAGGTTGTGAGTGATATTAATTAGAGTATCTGACCTATTTTGAAGTTGAAACAACACATTAAATTACCCTTTAGTTGCAGACAATAGCTAATGTTAGCTTTCAACCACTAAGCTAACATTACTGTTTGCTAGGAAGTGGCTTAAAACGGAACATTTTTGAGCGTTACATGATACAACAGGAGAAGGGTGACGTAAGCTTATGTAGCTTTATGGCATCCAATCTAAAACAATGTCAGCTAAGGCGCGGCTGAATGCTAACATTAGCTGGTCTAACTATAGCTGAATTCATTTATGAAAAACTTGTTGCAATACACAACATCACTACATCACAGTTTGAGTGTGATGTCAGTGGAAAATGGCGGTAATATGGTTAGCGGCAAGGCTAAAAAAAACTTGCTAGTATCAAGCATTTATGTAAACAATGGTTTAAATCTTCACAGGGAAACTGAACACATTTTTCAGCCAATTAATCAGACTCATCCACTGGTTGAAAATATATTCAGTGTGTTCAGTAAGCCTACTACTTTTGCTTCCAGCACACACAGTAACTACGGTCTGTTGTAGACTGTGATCGGCTATAACATCTTCAAGGTACATTGTTTCCATGCCTGACACTATGCTAACACATGGCCCAGCTGTGTGTGTAAAATAAGAGAAGCTAATATCAGAACTGGGATCAGATTACCCTCTACACATCAGAGAGAAGAGCCGTGTGTAACATGAGACAGGGCACAGTGCACAATGATTCCTACAGAGTATTTTAATTCATCTAACAATTAACAGCATATCCATCTGATTGGCTTAGCTGTTTTATTAGATATTTAACTGTATAGACAAACAATATCCACTAAAATGATAAATCAATGACAATGTTTGTTCCCCTAACATGTGGGACTATTGTAACACCCATGACTTTGTGGCCTGTTTCTGCAGGTCTGATTCATTACTTGTGTTTTACATGCATATTAAATAATACTAAGAGAGGTAACAATTACTGACCAACACAAGTTTCAATAGATCTCAACAGTTGCCCACCTAGTTATTGGAGTAAAAATGTACAATTACAATACATGATATATCATTAATTTACTGTTAGTCTTGTAAATGGTCCACATGTTTCACTGCCACTAAACCAAAACATTGCATCTTCTTATATCTCATTTAATGACACCTTTATTTTCTTAACAATTTTCCTCCTATTCTGGTCTTTTCAGTCTTTCTGTCCCTATAATAACTTTTATTATAACCTTACTATAATCAGAATCAGAATCATTTTATATTGCCAAGTCGATTTACACATACCAGGAATTTGTCTTAACTTTAATTTCCTCCCATCCTCAATACTTTACCTCCAGAACCAGCTCAGTCATCTGGTGTCGTTTCTGCAGCTCCTTGCTGTCCGGTACAGGCTCGTGGTAGTACAGACAAAGCATGCTGTACTTCTTCAAGGCTTTCTTGTAGTTCTTGTCATTGACATCTAGGACGCGGTCTTTCCCGTCGTACTGTGGGAACTCCAGGCCCTTTTCAGCCGGGGCCAGGGGCACGAGGCTCAGGCAAGGGAGCAGAAACAACCACAGGGAGAGCATGGTCCAGAACAAAAACCACACACCCCCCAAAACAAATGCGTTAGGTTTAAGTTTCACAGAATGAAACAGTACAAGCAAAAAAGGTCACCTAAGCCCTGTGGAGGGCAGGGAAATGTAGGAAATCAGAGTTTTAGAGGTAAACGTTGGTCTGTCAGTTACAGTTTTTAAGCATCCCAAGCTTTGCAGAGTAATCCAATCTTTACAAGCATCCTCAGGACAACTCTTTCAACCACTCTGATCCCTCTTTCATGCCCTCTCTCTCCTCAGACACAAAGGCAAAAAGAGGAGCACAGCCGGCCCTGTGAGGTTCTGGGGTTGGTGGATACCATACATAGCAGCAGTCCTCTCTCACTTCCCGTGCAGGACAGGCCCATTTTTAGGAGACCAGTTGTTTAAGTGCTAAAAATAAATCTGCAAGTGAGAAAGAGAGATAGTAGAGGACAGTGGGGTGTGTGTGTGTGTGTGTGTGTGTGTGTGTGTGTGTGTGTGTGGGGGGGGGGGGGGGGGGGGGGGGGGGGGGGGGGGGGGGATAGAGAGTATTCAGTTCTTCTCATTCCTTGTGATGTGTCTGTGAGGAAGTCAGTGATATGTGAGGAGGGAGCTGAGACACAGGTTATAATGGGTTAAGTTATTTTGAGATGTGTGGGTATCGAGAAACACAGTGGATGTGTGTTTTTGTGAGCAGAAGAATGGTGGTGTATTTTAAGTGACCGCTCATGGTGCCAACAGGTGTGTGAAGGGCATCTCAAATAATCTGAGTGTGTCGGTGGTTGTTCTGCAGAGTCATGTGCACAGTTTACACTGACCATCAAGTATTCCTACTTTTAAAGTCTTTATATGTGATGTTTTGATCCAGCAGATGTCGCCCTTGAGCACCAGCATGAAACCAAAACAACTCGCGCTGCATTGTTGTGTTAGCATGCTAATGCTAGCGACCTTTATTATGCTCGTATCTTCACACTGCATGTAAATTTACCTGAAATGAGCGTGATCTAGAAACACAGTTAAGCAGTGAGTACAGTATGTTATTCTTCTTTTCTCTAGTCCCTCAATTAAACAACTTTTATACACAAGGGGAGGAGTCAGCCGGCCGTCCGGGCGATGTAAACAAAGTGAAGATAGGACTCTGAAAACTCTGAAAACATCACAGACAGTGGGACTCGGGTGTTACACCCATTGTAGACAGTCATGACTCACAGAGTTATTTTCAGAGGATATACTTGATTTATATTATATTTAAGTGTGAAAAATCACAAATAAAGACTTTAAGTAACAAAATGTATTTGGATATCTTTTGCTTTTGGTTCTAAAAACACCTCCCAAAACCTACACTTCAAATGAAATACCTTGATCGTGTATTTTATATTTAATCTTCACATACATCATAGTTAAACTTCTTTCATAGCAGCCCTAACCTGCCTTCCTCTTCAGTCTTCTTCATCTCCACTCTCTGCTTCAACTTGTTTTGCTGCTTTTGAAGGAGCCTCTTCTGCCCTCTGCAGGTAGAAATTGTGTCCTGCTGAATTTGTTGGAATCAAACTCAATTGAGAAGTTAATCCTTACTCTTGGTTTTTTTCACCATACAGTGTTAACTCGAGCTGCATTGGTGTCTTCTGGATCCAGACAGAGGATTGGCCCTGTGAAATGTGATCTTAAAAAGTAATTAAGCTTTAAAACACCCAAATCATTGGTGCCCAAAGTGATAACTGTTACAAAGTGTTTCACCTGCTCAACCTTATCCAAGTGCAGACAACCACAAAAAGAACATTTCTTCAGCTTTTGTTCAATCTATCATCCTCCTGGCAAGGTTTTCAAAGGCCGAGTCATTAAATCGCTCTGCAGATCAAAAACCTCTCACAGCCAACAAATCAAGAGGCAACGACAGAGAGCTCGACTGTTCAGAGTGAGAGGCAGAGTCATTAGTTCACACAGCCAACCACTGCTCAGGTTCACCTTTTTAATCTTTTCTGCTTGGCTGAACAGCAGGTCTAGAGTGTGTGTGTGTGTGTGTGTGCGCGTGTATTTCCTGCACTGATAAAGAGGAGGGAGTGCCAAAAGTCATTATAACATGTAATAAAAATATGCAAAAGCCAATAATGAGCCAAGAAATAGTCCGAAATAATTCAATATTTATCGCAGTTGTTGAAGAAAGGCTGGCCAGTGTTTACTCACCTGTAATTCCTTATATGTCCATACAGGTGGTGCACCAAACAAGGGAACATTAGTTTATGTCTAAGGCTGTTTTCTACAGCTTCCACTAGGTGGCGGTATAATGCAAAACATTTTGGACTAAACTTACATGCACCCCTACCCTATTTTTTTTCAAATATGATGAAGTAAATCATTAATACAAATGTTCCCACGTTATCAGTTTTAAATTGTTTATCATTCTTGAGTGTGGAAAATGCAAATATGTGATATTTGGTGAGGCAAATAATTGGAATTAGGGTCTTCATTTGAGGTGAAATGAGGTCAGTTTCAACCTCAAAGCAGCAGCCTGAAGTCATTAGAAGACAATTGTCTTGCTCAATGACACTTAAGCAGAGTGTATGTTTGCTTACAAGATAAGATAATCCTTTATTTATCCCACAACGGGGAAATTTACAGTGTTACAGCAGCAAAGAGCAAAGATTGCAAACAAAAAGTGAACACAGTATAATTTAAATTAAAAAATAAAAATGTAAAATGTACAAAAAATAGATAGATACCACAAAATAGATTTAAAAAAAAATAGATCAGCTGACAGCTGCAGTTTTGACAAAAATGTAGTCAGAATCTTCAGTGTTGAAGAATGCTTGAAACTGGATCCTTCATTTGAAGGGGGGGGGGGGGGGGGTATTGGGGGTCAAGGGGCGTCTCCCCCCCTCAGAGCCACAGAGCAATGGTGGAGCGGATGATCCCCACCACCTCCTCCGATCATTCCCAGATCATTTATGTTTTTTCTCTGCGGTGCCGGTGGGTGGGCGCGATGTTAACTCTCTGCTGTAAAGTGAAGCAAGAGAAAAAATGGAACACAGTGTACAAAGAGCACAGAGAAGAATGACAATAGACACTCACAGTTTAAGACGTACTGTAGTGGAGAGATCACATCACAAGGGGGAGGGGGGGGGGGGGGGGGACATCAAGACCCTAATGACCCTGTGTGTCTTCAGAACAATGTTGTATAATTTGTAAATGCAGGGCTCTGCTCATGCAACAAAAAAAGGTTTGGGTAAGTTAAATCTTTTTTTGCATGTGCACATTGTCATGACTCTGTTTTTATTCCATCTGTTTCCCCACCTCTCTGATCAGCTTCAGCATGTCTTCATAGTATCTCAGTTCAGTTAGAAATCTGAAGTTTCACAACTTAATTTTTTTAAAAGATGAAGAATGTCTCTATGGGCTAAACCATGTTACAACACTTGTGTGTGTTGAAATGAACGGACACCAAAGGGGAGAAAAGAATCTAATGCTCTCATCAGAAAAGACCAGAGGATGTGGCATCAAAGTGAAGACTTTTTTGTCCTTCCCAAATTGTGTGTGAGGGTAAAATCACTCAGGTCAAGATGCTTTGGGTGGATGAGTTATGAAAACCCAGGTGAGATGGAAAAATGTGCAATGCTTGCAGTATATGTGTAGCTGTAACTGGACTTTAAAAAAGTATCTTCCTTACATGCACTCTGTGAGTAGTTACACACATTAACATTTTTTCTCATAGTCCACTGCACAGCTCCTACATTACACCTTTTGTACATTTTGTGTTTTTTATATTTTACATTTTTAAATTCTATTTTATATATTGTAATATCTTCTTATTCTGTATTATTTAAGTTGTTTCTAGTTCTGATTTATTTCCTTGTTAATTGTTTAGCATCAATACACCAAGTCAAATTCCTTGTTTGTGTAAATGTACTTGGTAATAAACCCAGATTCTGATTCTGATTCTGATTCTGATTCTGATTCTGATTGGTGCAATGTAGGAGCTGTGCAGTGGACTATGAGAAGAGAAATCTTAATGTGTGTAATGTGTTCATCATTATATTTGTAGAAAAAAAAAAAAAGTGAATCATTGTTCAAATCTTTAATGTTTCTTACGTAAGAGAACAGAATTCAAACTACAATGTCAGTTCGTGATTGAGGAAAAATAACTAAGGCCCTCACTCATTTGTGGTTGATCCAAAGTCCTTCAAAGGTCATCATGTAATACAACTCCCCAAAGGAAAGCAAAGTGATGACTGAGTTAATCAAAGGCCACCTGACATTTTCACAGTCCTGGTTTGATCCAGCGTCACCAGTCAGGGTCAGACCAGAACGACAGCAGAACCCGCGAGGTGAGAATGACATATGGCAGTCAGTGAACCAGAACCCCCCCTTCTGGTCTCTACTGTTACATAAACTCTGAAATGCAGATTCCCACACAGCGACACTTTATACTTTTATCTTCTTTTACTTCTTACTGTCTTACTTTTATTTATGCTCTTTTCTTAACTCCTCTTATGTTTTAACTTGGTCATTTTTTATCTTACTTAATTTGTTTATTTATGTTTTATATGTATTTATAGTTTTTGATAATTATTCACTTGTTTCTGTTTCTTTTTCTGCTCTTACCTTCTTATTGTTGTTCTCTTTTGATTTGCTTTTATCTCTTTTAGTTTCTTACATCTTTTTAAATCTTTGGTCCTCTTGGTCTCAGCTCGTGTTGTTGGGTTCTTATTATGGTTCTTGTGATGGTTCTTGTGATGGTTCTTATGATGGTTCTTGTGATGGTTCTTGTGATGGTTCTTATGATGGTTCTTGTGATGGTTCTTGTGATGGTTCTTGTGATGGTTCTTGTGATGGTTCTTATGATGGTTCTTATGATGGTTCTTGTGATGGTTCTTGTGATGGTTCTTATGATGGTTCTTATGATGGTTCTTGTGATGGTTCTTGTGATGGTTCTTGTGATGGTTCTTGTAATGGTTCTTGTGATGGTTCTTGTGATGGTTCTTATGATGGTTCTTATGATGGTTCTTGTGATGGTTCTTATGATGGTTCTTGTGATGGTTCTTATGATGGTTCTTATGATGGTTCTTGTGATGGTTCTTGTGATGGTTCTTATCATGGTTCTTGTGATGGTACTTATGATGGTTCTTGTGATGGTTCTTTTGATGGTTCTTATGATGGTTCTTGTGATGGTTCTTGTGATGGTTCTTATGATGGTTCTTGTGATGGTTCTTGTGATGGTTCTTATGATGGTTCTTGTGATGGTTCTTATGATGGTTCTTATGATGGTTCTTGTGATGGTTCTTGTGATGGTTCTTATGATGGTTCTTGTGATGGTTCTTGTGATGGTTCTTATGATGGTTCTTGTGATGGTCGGGTTATATATGTCTGTTGGGTATCGTGCACTTTGGGTTCTTTTCTGTTGAATTGTATTTAATTATTTTTAGTATTTTGTATTTGTTATGTTCTTGCTGTTGTTTCTGTTCTTCTGTGTTTGGTTTAGTTTGTTCTTGTTTTTGCTGTTTGTCAAAGCACTTTGTAAACTTGTGTTTTTAAAATGTGATATATAAATAAAGTTATTATTATTATTATTATTATTATTATTATTATTATTATTATTATTATTATTATTATTATTTATGCACGTTTGAGCAGGAGCCCACTCGTGAAGTGTGATCTGGTCCCTCACTTGTTACATGTTTGAGCTTGTGGGCATCGAGGTTATGTCATTCATACACACAGTGTTCTGTGAGTCACAGCATTCAACATAAACAAGTTAAATCATGACCTTCACGGGTTTTCAGTTGGTCAATTATCCACGATGGAATGAAATAGCTAATGCCAAAAGAAGGTGAATACTAATGGGTCATCTATTTATCAATTCAATAGCAACGTGTCATGTTGGGAGTCATTATACTTAACTTTCCCTTTTTGATTTGTTAGTGTACAAGTCATTTTCTAGTTATTTGTTTTGTTTGTAAACACCAGGGGGCAGCACTTGGGTTGAGGGGAACTATTTAAATGTTGCAGGTGTGTGTCACTGGGGTTGATGCACCAGGAACGGACACAGTTTGTTTTTTACTTATGTGCACTGATGCACCAATCCAGTGAGATCGTACACAGGTCAATGAATGAAATGCAGCATGAAATGTTTGTTCAAATTAAAATGAAGAAACAGTGATTCCTGACTGGACATTCAAATTATTGACCTGCGTACGATCTCACTGGATTGGTGCATCAGTGGACATTTGTTCAGATTATACAGTTTGTTTGTTTTTTGTTTTTTCATGACAAGTAGCCGCCACAGTTAGTAAGCATGGCGTTTTCACACATGTACATGGCACTTCTTTTGCTTCTGAGGGCGGCTGAATAAACAGATCCTCATTGTTGATGTCATGAACAGGCATATTTTTGGCATATACTTTGAAGGGCTTCGTTTTGGTAATTCATTGTATTTTGGGGTTTGACCAGTGTTTGCTTCGCCGCCTGCAGCTGGTTCAAAACGCGGCTGCACGTCTTATGACAGGGAAGAGACGTTCTGATCACATCACACCTGTTCTGGCTTCCTGTTGGTTTTAGGATCCAGTTTAAGATTTTATTATTTGTTTTTTTAAATCCCTTAATGCGCTGGCGCCACAATATGTGTCCGAGTTGTTGCACCTCCATGCTCCAGTCAGAGCGACGCGGTCAACACACCAGATGGATGTTCCAGAGTGCAGCAGGCTAAAAACCCCCGAGGTGACAGAGCTCCCAATCTGTGGAACAGTCTACCTGTTAATATAAGAACTGCTCAGTCCATCAACAACTTCAAATCTTTACTTAAAACTCACCTCTTTGCGCTGACTTTTAAATCAATTTGACAGCTTGACATTTTGACATTTTATTCATGCTCCTATTTATTGTGTTTTTATTGTTCTTCATTCTATTTGTTGTTTTTACATTGTGTGTTTTTGTAAAGCACTTTGGTCAATCAAGGTTGTTTTAAATGTGCTATAGAAATAAAGATTGATTGATTGATTGATTGATTGATTGATTGATTGATTGATTGATACTTACAAAGAGATGACAGAATAGTAAATAAGTGAATAAATAGTTATAAAGAGACCTTATATGAAAGTCAGTTCAGACCATGTAATCTTATTGGATATGAGGTGTTGATAAAGAGTCCAACATCACTGTGACTTTTAACTGTGTGTATCACTCCACCTCAGCCCGGTAACACGCTAACACCTCCACGTCACACAGGCCACCACATAAACTATCAATACTGATTTCAGCACTGACTGTTTCAAAACACGCTGAACTAATAGAGAAGTCTGACTTGGAAAGAGTCTAAGTCCAGAAAAGTTCACTAAAACTAAATAGCAAAGACACGGCCATGTTTGCCTCGGGTCAAACAAAAACTGTTCTTCCTGTAAGTCATCTGATGAATATCAATTCAGTCAGTGAAGACAGTAGATGTGCACAGTAGCTTTCTTTAGATATTAAATAGACTATCACATCAGTCAAATGCAGCGGTAGTGGAGGTAGAGGAACGCCTAAAGTAATTTGACTTCCCATCCTACAGATGATGGGTCTGATACTGGTGGTTGTACATTTGAATGGTGATTGTTTTCTTCTGTAATTACATCAATGTGTATTAATACATTTGTAGTTTTCTGGAAAGACTCTTTAATTTGGATTTCATTGATTGGGCTGCGTCCTGGTGAAGCCAAGTTTCATGTATCTAATGTCAGTAAAGTCATTTTATTCCAGTATATATCGTTTGACAAACCAGGACTAGCCCTCACATTCTCCTTATTTTATTCTAAATGTTTCAAATAAAGTTGGATCACACTAATATGCAGCAAGGCTACTTAAATTCAACCATTAGCATTAATCTTTGTATCATTAGAAACCTGGTAGTATTTCTGAATGGTCATGCATCCCGCCCTCATTTTCCCCTGAGATGTGAAATCTTTGTATTTCTGAGTCTGTAAAGGAGCTTCCAGTGACGCAGAATGACGATTTTTGCATCACTGGAAGCTGTTGTGGTTAGCGGGGTGAAACTACAACGCTAGTTCCTCATATTTTCAACCACTGAAGCTACAGACCAATCACAGATCAGTGGGTGGGAACTCACTCCCAGAATCCAAACTTAACGTCCGCCATATTGCTTGGAAGCTATGCTAACAGGCTCTATGGAAACGGCCTTATGTGTTGAAGTAAATATGTCTGTAAATAGAGGACCTTAGTGGGAGTGGCCTGTGGTGCTGTGCATTCTGGGATTTGGTGTCTTTCATCCACATGAGCCAAAAAGACACTTTCTGTCTTTTCTCGGTCAAGAAGGCACCAACTTCAAAATGTATTTCACATTTCTACATATATGACCCAATGTCAACACAGATTCATGTTTCATGTTGAAGTATCCCTTTAATATTCTGTTAAAAAGTTTCCATTAGACACCCGAGCAGCCGTGTTGATATGTCTTTTATCAAGAATTTTGTTGTTGATCAGTTTGACCCAGAACGACCGGAAAAAGGTCTCGCTGCCTCGTTGACTCTTATTCATTATGACGAGGCCCTACAGACACTATTCTTCAGTGTTATTGCTGCAGGTGGTAAATATTTCCTTTTGCCATTGTATCCCTTTTCCATGGATTAATGCAAGAATATCTGGCATGCTGTGCAGCTTAGTCAGGGCAGTGAACAGAGAATGATAGGAATGCATTCCTTACATGGCTGCTTCTGCTGTCATCACAGCTAGATGGAATAACAGATTTATTTCATTCAAATGGTTGGTAAATAAAACATTGGTTATGAATTATGTGTTAAACAAGGCGTGCGTTTTTCTTATCAGAGCGCCAAGCTTCATGACGAACTCTGACAGACCGTACAAAAGCTGTAAATGTTTTGCTTATTGTGGTGACAGAATTAAAGTGATTCTGTGTTTACAGTAATCATCAAATCTTTTAACACAGTAACCTATCAACGACCAGCTCATAGGTCACAGTCAACAGCACAGGATTTTGAGAGCCAGGATTTCCCTGTTCTGTTGGAATGATTGTACTCAGGAGCAGGCTTGTTAGAAAATGTAAAACAAAAAATATAACAAAACCCGAAATGTAATAACTGGTCGATAATTAATAATAATGTTGCTAATTCTGTAATACGTAGTTTTTTTCATGCACTGCTGCCAATCACTTCTCTTATTTGTGAACAACTTTACAACAATGCTTCATTGGCAGGCAATGAGAAGTAAAATTAATGTTTTTTTTAGCATTACATGTGCAGATTAACACAAAATGATGGAGCTAAACCCTGCAGTCTATAAGGTTAGCTTAGTAGGAAGTTACTAAGCAAGTAAATGGCAGCTGTTTACTACAACACAGCATAACTGCATGTCAAAAAAAGGAATTTTTTCACAATTCTTTGGTGCACTGTTTCCTTCCAGTCTTTATGCTAGGCTAATCTAATGACTCTTGCTTTAAACCTCTTATCAAACTATTGACACAAACATACGTCCCTATATTTAAAAAAAAATCAATAAAGTTTGAATCATAGGGGTCTTACTTTATTTAACTGCATCACACTATTTCTCTTAAATTGCAAGTTTATGTGCTAGTTGTACTCGTTGTTTTCATGAGGTGAATGTATTGATCCTAAAACCACCAGTTTTGATTTTAAGATTTTATTGAAATAGATTTTAACAGTTGACGGTATGAAACAACAATCTTATTTTTTTACAACCCTTGCTTAAGTTCCCAGTAAAATAAGACAACCATGTAAAGGGAGAAGGTAAAGATGTTGCACCACACTGACACAGAAAAACAGATTGTTAAAAAAGACTAAGCAGGTTAAGTTTAACTTCTGGTGTTTCTGTCTTTCTGGCCTTAAGGAAAAGAAGAACTCATGTAATACTGATAATATCATAATAACAACATGTTGGAACACTTTTCTTTAAATGCATGTTACACATACAGTATAGCTGTTGACAGGATTGAACACTTAAAGCCTAATTAATCCCGTGTAATAATATCATCGTTCCAGAGCTGTGAAGTCATTTGAAGCGTTTGTTTCAGGCTATTGTTTGTGTTTTCCCTGTCCAAAAAAAAAAGACAATGAACAAAGCTTGGCCCTGCATGCCAGTATTTTTCCACAAGGACAATAATCATTCGTTTCCTCTTGGGAAAGAGGGAGGGTATGCGTCGGGTGGCGGTTGGCAGAGGAGTTTTAAAGGTCTGTCAGAGACAGGACTGATAAGTCAAAATTCAAAATTCAAACCGGTTTGAAGTGGAGCATTGTCACACTCAAAGTCTTGTTTCAGTGTTGATGTAAAGAAAACACCAACACAAAGAGAGCTGAAGTCCAAAAACATGCAGCTTTAATATAATTTGAGGGGAAACACATTTTAAGGTCGTTGTGAAAATGTAAATATCAATTAGATAAGTTCTACTACGTGGGAGATGTTCATGTAAACAACTCAAAGAAGACCGTGGTAGAAGAAGTGTTCAGAGTCGTACAGAGGTTAGAGAGAAGCCTTCAGATACAAAATAAACATCAACAAATAGTTATCATTATGCAGATGCATGATTCATGTGGCTATTGGAACAAGGCAAAATATTTCTTAAACTGATGATTATTTTTAGACCTTAAGTTTGCTTTTTCTCGTTTTGTTATTTTGTTTTTATACCAAAGAATAGAAAGTTAAAGAGATGTAGTATGCAAATGTGAAGTCATTTACATACAGGAATTTTGAGCAAATTCACTGATACAGCTTTATCTTAGGATAAGTAATGAAGGTCAGTCTGTTTCTTTGGTCCACATTTGAATATCTCAACAAAAGCTAACCAAATGGAAAGCAGGGACACTCTGCAGTGATCATGATTAGACACTCTCGACTTTCACTGAAATATTTCAACATTTGTCATTTATTTACTTTCATGAAATGCAGTACACATCTCAGTTCTCTGGTGCAGACCTCTCAACATCTCATTGGCCCTCTAGAGCCAATAGCAGGTTCACTTTTTTTGTGGTTTTGAGAAAATGTTTCCACAACTGTTGAAAAGAGAACCATAGAATAGAAGTGTTCATTATCTCATAGTCAGCTGACCAAACGCATGAAATTCTGATGATATTGCATAATAATCAGCTGTACTTCAAGTATGGTGGTAAAATAAGTGTGCAAACAAGCTAAATACATGTTAGCATTTAGCTCCTACTACCTCATAGCACTTGGGTAGAGGCGGCACAGTATAAACTGTAAATGGAAATGTATGAAACTAAATAGTAAAGTCTTTATCTGTGATTTTTCACACTTAAATGTAGAAATCAAGTATCTCCTCTGAAAATAACTCTGTGAGTCATGACTGTCTACAATGGGTGTAACACCCGAGTCCCACTGTCTGTGATGTTTTCAGAGTTTTCAGAGTCCTATCTTCACTTTGTTTACATCGCCCGGACGGCCAGCTGACTCCTCCCCTCATGTATAAAAGTTGTTTAATTGAGGGACTAGAGAAAAGAAGAATAACATACTGTACTCACTGCTTAACTGTGTTTCTAGATCACGCTCATTTCAGGTAAATTTACATGCAGTGTGAAGATACGAGCAGAATAAAGATCGCTAGCATTAGCATGCTAACACAACAATGCAGCGCCAGTTGTTTTGGTTTCATGCTGGTGTTCAAGGGCGACATCTGCTGGATCAAAAAATCACATATAAAGCCTTTAACAAGCTAATTTAAAAAAAAAATCAAAACTAACAATGTAATATCAACTAGTTATATTTTGGACTTATTCCTTTTACTACATTTTATTACTGTAATTTTTTTCTTTTGAATATCTTGTTTGTTTGTTTTCGCTTTATGTCGTGTACTCTTCTACTCTTTCAGTTTAGACTCCATAAAAAAGCCCAATTTGTCAAAATGTTGCATGAAGCATGAAGGCTCTGATTATACTGTAGCAAATTACATTAAAAGAGAAACAAGAAGACAAAGACGTGATTGTATGAGCAGCCCAGAAACTATTTGTGAGCTTTTTATAACTTCAGAATTTGTTTGAGGTATGCATGAAGGTCATACAAGGATGTTGATTTCTAAGAAAAAGTAGAGATGAATCAAGGTCACATGTGATAACATGCAGCCAATCACACCCTTGACAGTGATGCGTAGATGTTAACTTTCTAAGTCAGCGTCACACTATCGTAACAGAAATGTGCTCTTCTTTCTGAGATCATGCGGGGAAGTTCATTCAGAGTTTCAACTTAGTATTTTCTATATTTTGAAGGTGTGTTGTGGACAGTGACATTTCATGATTTCCCTAAGAGATTAATTTTGAAGTGTTGATTTTAGAAAACAGTGAATAAGTTAACATGTTACATAACCATACGGACTATTATGATACTGCTGAACTGTGATGTTTGAAAGCTGCATGGATGTATCGAGCCAAACTGGTAAAATGAGAATATTTGTAAGCCACTTATCCAAAGCTTTCTCATTGGTTTAATCTTTTTGTGTTGCAACAATCGCCCAACTTTACAAGTCTTCATGTAAGTTCATTATCTCCCACTGTTACTTTTCCTCTGTCACATCATAAATAACAACAACACGTCTTATTTATCTCCACAAAACTTTATTTCAGTCTCAGAAAATAAAATTCAATTCATAAAAATAACAATGTGTACTCTCTCAGAAATCAAAGACACGTTTAAAGCTCTTTCACATACAGACATCATATCAGTCATCATTTATTGTGCATCATTTTTTACAATGAATTAGGAGTGTATCATCGTGTTAAGAAGAAGAAGAAGAAGAATTTATACTTTATTGATCCCGCGAGGGAAATTCGTTTTTACACTCTGTCTAGTAAACATGCTACACAAACATGAACTGAAATACACACACATGCTAAGGACCTAATGTTTTAGTCATTCATCACTGCTGTCAAATTTTAAAAATGTGTTTAAACACAAGCATTTTCCTTTGGGAATGTTCTGAACCTTTACAGTGTTGAAGCGACCACAGCTCAGAGGGCCAGTTCAACTCCTCGCTGAGTTACTGAAAATAAAGTTTACAATTCTACAATTCACTCTGCAGACTCTTTTATCCAAAGCGACGTACATCAGAGAGTAAGAACAACACAAGCAAGGATCTAGAAAAAAGGGAACAATGTCAGTAAGAGCAAACGATCAGCTTTGAGTCTGATTGGACACACAGGTGCTGACAGGAAGTGACCAGAGGCAAAGCACAACATTGAGGGCAGTTCTTGAGAGCTCTAATCAGTATAGAAACCATCTTATAAGTCGTCGTTATCAAACAAAAACCATCGTCATTACCATCATCATCAATAATATGGAGACCATCATCATTAAGTTAGTAGGTATTCATGAAAGAGCGAAAGTGAGCGAAAAGAACAGAGTGAAATGTTATTTCTGCTCTGCATTATCATCCTCTAATGATCGTTAAATAACAGACAATCTACTACACGACAAAGCGGATTCATAAGATAACCTTTAAAGAAATGTTGTTATCACTGTAAAACGTTTTCAGAGCATAAAACTGGACTCTTATATGTTTTTTTGTTTTGACTTTTTTTCACTTATGCATTGCACGCTAAGACACCATTGGTAGGATGTTTATAAAAGATGCACTTGAAACAAATTTAAATGACATTTCAGCACTGCCGCGCACTCAAGGTACATAGACAAACAAGAGATACACAAAATATATCAGAGTGATACAAACAGCACGATGTTAACGTCAACACACTTTTAAACATGATGAAACACAAAGTCAGAAATACAGAAACCCACACAGAATCATCAAGATTGGTCTTTGTTTTTTTCTCTCTCATGGTCCAAGAGTTGATCAAGAGGCTGTATGATGGATTGGAAATGTAACAGCCACGGAAATAACATTTTAAACAAGAACACAGTAGTCTCAAACACAATGTGTAAAACACTGTAAAAAATAACAATAAAACTCCAGTTGTAACTTCAATCTGGTCATCAGTGGAAACATATTGGACAGAAGCCACATTGAATAAAGTTATACAAGTTTCATACTATATTATAATAGCTCTCTTAAGAGCAAACATGACCTTTAAAATGTACAAAAAGGTGTTATTTAGTGCCTCTTTTTATTTCCTGTGCTGCAGAAAACTGTCACATTTGAAACAGCAGAGATCAACTTTAAGCTTGATGAGCTGAGTTCTGATGTGATACCTTAAGTAGGAATATTAAACCCAGGCATTATGACAAGAATAACTGCCTTACATAACAGCAGAAGAGAAGCATGCTAAGCACTTAATATTTGTCATAATGTCACCAAATGTATAAAAATAATCCCAATAATACATCTTTCTAACAACAAATGTGATATTTATTTGGTAATTCGCTAACAATCTTAAAAAGACTGTCTAGAGCACAAGTAAAATTATATTGAAATCACATAAGCCTACATTAAATTTTGCTGATATAATGCGCAGTAATATCCTGTTAAGCAGCAGGAACTTAGAAATGTAGTGACCTATCAACTAAAACAGTTTTTTTGAGTTACGAGAGACACATGTATGCTACACAAGCAACAAATTCAACAGTCACAGTCACTGAGTGGATGAAACACTTAAATCACAGAAAACATGTCTGTTCTTTTTCTATCACAAAACTAAGAGAAGACTAGTGCATATCAAATATTGAAATTCACTTTTGAGTACAATTCTAAAAATTCCCAGTAGATATTCTGAACAGGATTAACAAGCGCTGTACAAAATGGAACACACCCCCCCACCCCCCGTGCCAATTAAGCTTCATAGTCATAAAGGAGTACAACTTTTTTCATGTGAAGAGGATTTCATCATTTAAAAAACAGAAACAGAATCAGCTTAGATCCCTGTTAGAGAGAAAAATACAACTGTAAATATTACAGACAGAGCTTTCCAAATCTCAGAAATTCAACTGTTTGAAACGGCCCCAATCCCCAGCAGGACCCTCACACCAGTTCCCTGTAAGTTTTTAGGGCAGGGTTCCACTAAAGTGAAAAATAAACGAACATGAAGATCCCCAAAGAGCAGACGAAGACCAGGCCACAGTTAAGAAGAGCTTTAACTTTGGGTGATTCATACAGCAACTCTGCAATGACTCTACTGTCCTCCTGCACTGTTTTGTGTGGAGCACTCTCTGCTGCTTCTTTATAACAACAAAACCATTCCAGTAATTGCAAACACCTGCCTCTCTCCCCATTAGCATTGCCTCCTTCTTCCGCTCTGGCCATCTCCATTCTTCCATTACCAAAGCCTTCTGCAGGGGAGGTGGCAGGGGAGGTTTCTGTACTCGGGGTGGCGGGGTCATGGTCAGTGGATGGCACCAGGAGCTTGACATCTGCCCCGTCAAAACACCTTTCCTTTCTGACATCTGCAGGAATTTCCTTGCGCAGACTTCCATTGCCGTTACTGAGGCTACTCTCAGTCAGCCTGTATGTTTCATCACGTTCCTTAGCGGGGATTTTTTCAATGTTGCGGAGCCCCCAGAGCGTGGTGGTTTTAATCTGCTGCTCATCTGGTGGCGAGGTGAAGAGGCTAACCACTACAGCCACCAGCCCCGAAATCCAGAAAAGCCCAGCAGCAAAATACATGTAGTGAACTTTAGTGATTAAGGCGGGCCTATCGTCTGCCTGGTCGCAGCGGGGCTGGCGGTAGACGAAAGCCAGGACCAGTCTTATGGCGCCAAGTGTGAAACCAGTCATGCCTCCCCAAAATGCACCTGTCTCATTGCACCGTTTCCAGAAGACACCGAGCAGGAAGAGGGCTGCAATTGGTGGAGTAAGGTAGCCAGCAACTTCCTGGATGTAGAGATACGTCTGTCCGCCTTGCATATCAATAATAACAGGGACCCAGGCGATGCTGATTGCCACCATGACAATAACAAACATGCGGCCTACAAGAAGCAGCTCCTGTTGAGATGCTTTCTTTCGGAAAGTCTGGTAGATGTCCAGTGTAAAGATGGTGCTTGCACTGTTAAAAATCGAGTCAAGATCACTCATCAGGGCAGCAATCATGACCGCCATCATCAGACCCCTGAGTCCCACTGGCATCACCGCCATGACCAGGCGTGGGTAGGCGATGTTTGAGCAGCCAGCCTGAGAACCGCAGACAGCCATGCAATGCTCCGGCCCGATGCACGCGAGCTCGTCTGCAAACAAAATGCGAGAGATCATCCCCGGAATGACTATTAGAAACATCGGCAGGACCTTTAGCATCCCAGCCATGAGGGTGGAGCCCTTGGCGTGGGCGATGTTCTTTGCGGCGAGGACTCTCTGCACAATAACCTGGTCTGCACACCAGTACCAAATAGATGCAGGGGTCTGGCCGAGAATGAAGCCCGGCCACGGGATGTCTTCGTCGAGAGGACCGCGAAGGATGCGCAGCGAGTTTGGTTTGGGCTCGATGCGGCAGGAAGGAGAATAGGTGAAATTTCCAGAGGCCACTATCGCAGAGACGTTGGGGACTGCTTGCATGTACTTAGTCCTGACGCCTTCCAGTCCACCGACTTTGTTGAGGCTGATGATGGTTAAAGTCAGGGCTCCGCCGATCATCAACACCGCCTGAAGTGCATCCGTGTAGAGCACTGCGACCAATCCCCCGGTGACGGTGAGCACGGCAGTCATGCTGATGAGCAGGAAGATTGATAGATAGAGGTTCCACCCAAGGGACTCCTGAATAAAGAGAGCTCCAGCATACAAGTCCACTGAGAGCTTGGTAAAAATGTAGAGTAACACAGACAAAAGAGCAAAATACAATTTCAGCCTGTGGCCACCGTAGCGTTTGGACAGGTACTCCGGCATGGTGTACACTCCTGAGTGGATATACACCGGGATAAACAGCCAGCCCAGCAGCTGCAGAAGAAGAAGCGCATTAAATTCCCACGCTCCAACAGCGAAGCCGCTCGCAGCTCCCGACCCGGCCAGGCCTATGAAATGTTCGCTGCCAATGTTGCTGACAAAGAGCGACGCACCAATCACTATCCATGTCATTGAGCGTCCGGCCAGGAAGTAGCCACTCACAGTGCTGCGATTGGCTTTCCACATGGAAAGAAACCCGATGACCAGCACCAGGACAAAATAAAGTGCTACCACAGCTATGTCCGCCGCCTCCAATCCGGGACCCATTTTTTAAAGATTATTGGAAAAATGTAAGTTTTACGAATCCTTTCAAAAAAACGAAAATAGTCAAAGTTTTGGATTCAATAATTTAACAAAAAATAGCCATGGAAATGCTCTGCTTTGGTTTGCTGTCTGGATGGAAGCTGTAGTATCCACCGCCAGGTCAAATTCACTAGGTGTGCTTCGGAGGGGGTTATCCACCGGCACTGAGGTCGTTCTAGTTTTAGAGGAGGAAGCAGCAGGCCTCCGCTCTAGAAAAGCCTAGAGTTAAAATCCCCTGCAAGACAGCAAAGACAAAGAGAAACATCTCATTAGAGCCTTAGTCTGAGGGAAAACAACGACCTGTTTACAGTTTTTAAGATCAGCCTCTCTTAAGACAAGACAGAAACAGGGAGTGTTTGAACTTAACTTCATAAATCCAGAAAAACAAAATGACAGAAGACTCCAAATACCACATGAAAATATTGATTTTGCTTAATCTTTTTGCACCACTGCTTTCTTAAGCACCACTACTTAGTGTGTTCCAATCGTATGACCTTCCTCCTTAATCTTTTCACACAAAGAATTTAAGCCATTCCACTGTATAACCTTCAAAGAAAGCTTAGTTACATAATGTATGAAAACAAGACGAGTCAAAAACCTGTACCCAAGGAGGAAGTTGTTGAGAAAAGTCCTAATACTTAGTCTGATTTGGGCTTCATTATCCTCATATGTTGTAATTCTTTGAGATAAAAAAACATACCTGAATAAAGTTAGTTTTCAAAGGGATTTATTTGAAAAAACATGCCATGGTTATTTTCTACCAGCAACTATGGCAACATGGAAATTTACACAAATACAGAAAGAGTAAAGGACATAAACATTTTCTTTTACATCAAAACAAAAAAAAGTAACCTCAGTGAACATGTGAAAGCACAATCTTTTGGTTTCCAAACAAAAGTAGCCACAGGAGCGACCACTGCACATGTCTAAAGTTAACACAAGAACATGTTTGTTTTTTTATATCATGGCTTTTTAATGTCGGATCTACAATTCATATTCTAATTAAATTGGTTCTTGCTAAACTCCTTTCCCAAGTTTCAGAGCATTCAATTTTCTGCACAGAGAAATGGCAATGAACATTTTCCCTCCAAAGCGGAGGTGACACATTTGTAATAAAATTGAATCTCTATGTAAAATCTGTTTTGTGTCGATCTTACACAAACACACCCTCAAACTTGGATGTCTGGACTATCATGGGATTACAGCCTGCGATGAGTTGTAGAAATCACCCCACACATTTGTCTCCACAAACCAGGGTTCATGCATAACCATTCATCTCAATAAAAGAAGTCTTTGTTTTCATTGACTGTACCATCTCATCATCAAGAGCTTCATGTGTTCACCATAAACTGTGCAAGACACTTTGGCTCTGAAATACTGCAATGTCATTCAATAGAATTTATTCGCAAAGTTACACAAACTGGGGATTCAAACATAAATCAGTTGCATCCCAGTAAGACAAGACCTACTTACAGAGCTCAAGCCACTGGCAAATAATTAAAAAAAACTACAGTGCTGCCAGTTCCACAGGGGAGCTAACTTTGGCTGATAAATTTGGGTTGACAAATAAAAACCACAAGTTGAATTCTCCTGCACTTCTCCTTTCTGCAACGGATTATAGTGACTTAGGCAGAGTCAAGTTTCATGACTGCTGGTACACTAGATCCCTCTATGAAAAAATTAAACACAAGAGTCAGTGACAGGTACACAAACTGAAAAAGAGGCTGGTCTGTAAGCTGGGACATTAATGCGGTCAAGAGAAATGTGACAAATAGTGAACTCCATAAACTAAATATTGTGTTTAATAAGTGTTATATTGGGAGCAAAACGTGTTTTGTACAAATAACAGAAATACTAAAATGTATAGTTATTCTGTCCTTTTTACATTTTACATTAGATTGGCTTTGCTTTTAATTATAAAATGCACATTACAGCAAATCCGGACTGCAGGTAAGGCAATCTGACGTCACTCGTTTTCCTGTTATAATAAAGATGCTATAATGAATGGCCAGGTGTGGATGACAGCCCGACACTGAATAGTGAGTATGAGTGAGTGCACCTTCAGTGTGAGGCGGAAGGAAATTTCTAGAACACACACTCGTTCATCCAACTGCAAAAAACGGGTCATTGAAGGAGCTTCTACACCTTCAGCTCTCTCAGGTGTTCTTTAGGGCTCATACTCGTACAGTAACACTCCAGGCATGTTTGAGGTAGAATATTACTCAGCTGTTAAAAATGTCTCTGCCTGGCTGAGGTCATAACATCCGTGTGTGTGTGTGTGTGTGTGTGTGTGTGTGTGTGTGTGTGTGTGTGTGTCATCTGTCAGTTAAACACGTTTGCTCAAGAGACCTTAACTGGCCTTAAGGAAACACAGCTACTCGTGCTGAAAACTGACATCGGCCTATTCTGAAAGATAAACACATAGGATATGAAGGTAGTCGCTTGACTCAGACTCACCTGTTCCACAGGAAGAAAAACAATTGGACGTTGAAGGAGCTTGTTAGCAGTTAGCAGACGCGCTAAAGATGCCAAAACGACCCTGAACGCCGCACAGGACAGATGCAGGCTGAATGATGAAGAAGTGACTGCGTCCCTCGTCCAGGTTTCACTGCTCCTTTGTTTTCTTGCTGAAGTTGAAATGCAGTGTGATGTCACCTCGTTGTGGAACCGAGATGCCCGACTGACATGCTGCCTCTCCTTCTTATATTCAGATCCACGCCACACCCACAGCATAAGCATGACGTGTTGCACTACAAATGTCTTTCACTGACCTGTATATCTGTGTAATCTAAAGATGAAAACGACACGACTTATTGTGTCCCGTAAGAAAATGTCAATGAAAACGGGAAGCTAGTGCACTAACACCCACATTGCACAACGTGTCTTTGCATATTTTCTTCAGTTATTTCAAGATTCAAGATTCAAATCTTTTTTTTTGTCACATGCTCATACAGATGTGCAGTGAAATGTAAAGACTGTTCCATGCAATAAACATTCAAATTACTAATACACATATATACAGTAAAATAGAAATATAATGTAAATGTAAGTGTCCAGGGTGTCAAAGTTGAAGTTATCTTTATTAGTCAAATGCACAACATAACAGGCAAAGCAGTCTTAGCTGGCAATGACATTTTTCTGTTCCAAGCTCTCCTTAACAATGCAAAAATAAAAAATAGTATAGAAGATAAGAGTAAAAAGAGTAACAACGTACAGTGCAATTTAAATAAAACTAGAATATATGTACAGTATATATACATATATAACAATAAAGTGCAATGTGCAGATTGGAATGTGTGGTGTGTGTGCATCATGTAGTCAAATTACAGTAGGCCTATAACAACACCTACACGTTGTAGCAAAGTAATGCCAATTAAGAAATTATAGCTCTTCAAAAGCAGTAGTGTACTTGAACTTGAATAAATATGACATTTGAATGGATATTTGCATGTTTTGGCGATTGTTGTAAAGAGTACCCAATTTATATTAGGTAGGCCTAATTGGAGCCATACCATCAAAACATAAACTTCTAGGTTCCTCTCCAGCCTGAAAAGACAAACACATATCAAGGTCACTATAACTTCCTGGAAAAACACCGTTGAAGTTTCTGCAAACTGTTGTAAGTCATAAAAATTACTGGAAGCGCCTCCTCTTGCCTGATTGGTGAAGTGAATTTCTAATCAGATTTAAGGGTGAGGCGTGTAATCCAGAACAATCTAAACTGCTAACGGTTGATATTAAGGCCTACATATTGACAAAGACTTTTTCAGCACTGGTGTAAATTCTCCCAAAACTGGAATTAGCACCACCTTTAATTCAAAGTGCTCTTAAGATATAGGTGGTTGGAGTTTGACTCGACAGCAGCTCACTAAAATGAGCAGGATTCTTTATTTTATATAATCCAGGGCTCACAAAAAGGTATGCATAATAAATTGCAATAAGTAGTCACTGAATCAATGTGTTGCATTTAATTTAAATAGTGTGTGTGTGTGTGTGTGTGTGTGTGTGTGTGTGTGTGTGTGTATGTGTGTGTGTGTGTGTCTGTTCAAAAGACTGCATAATGTTTAAGAAATACTTCTCTTGTAACTATATATTTAGCCTGTAACAGTTGCTACCATTTATGATTAATAATAATAATAATAATAATAATAATAATGATATTTACGATGAATTAACCTTATACTTACCAAAAATAACACAATGGCAGTAGTAGAAAAATAGCCTATAATAGAATCTGATTTTCACAGGTAGTTATCCTAATGTTGTTGTTATATTATTATATTATATGTTGTTGTTGTTGTTGTTGTTGTTGTTGTTGTTGTTGTTGTTGTTGTTGTTGTCATCAGACTCAGACAGACTCAGGTCAGACAAAAGTTAATGTGGTTATAACTTCCGACAGAACATCTCTGAATATCACAGCAGGAAGGAAACAAAGTAAATTTCCACTCACCACACAAATATCTTGGAAATTTCCATTGCATAAAAAAATACATTTCCCAAGAAACCCCGCGAATCCGATTGCGTAGTTGTTCAGCGACAACCGGTTTCCGGCGGGGCGGGGTCGCATCGCAGGCAGCTGGAAGTGATTCAGTTGTTATTAGTAAGTTAACGTTTCTCTCTTTGTGAAGCTATTTTCATTTTATTTTTGAATGTAGACTAGGCTATCAGCAGAGCAGTCTCCAACGAAACCATGTCCCTATAGGATGATTCATTTTCTTTAGTTAGGCTGCAAGCAATGTCGCCCATGCTGAAATAATGCCAATTTATCTGTGCAAATTAGACATGAGTTAAAATATGACTGAAGGTAGTTTAAAGCTTTGGTAAATCAATATATCGATCATTTGAGAAAGAAAACTGAGACTGTATCATTTCAAAACACATGGTGTCGAAAAGTATTTAAAAGCATTGAAGTATCAAATATTTTGACAACCTGTACATGTAGAAAGTCCTGCATAAAGCTGCATTTTTCTACCACATAAAGAAAAACATCTTGCAACTTACTGGTCCAGAAAGCTGTAATGCTTCACACACATGACCTGTTGCTATGAGACGTGCATGTAAGAAATTTGAGATTTTATGTTTGTTTGTTTTTCTTGACTTTATTGTTTGTTTGAATGAAATAAAATTTACAAATAAAATAACGAATAAATAAAATGATACATGCCCAAAGCATTAATTCAAGTTAAACCAATAATGACTTCAATCTGATTTGATGTCTGCTAAGTTGAGTTGTTAATTCCTAAACATGGCACAGGGAAAGTTGTGTCTCTCTTGAAGATCATTAACGGCTGACTCGCCTCAGACTCATTTTTAAGATGTTTTTTATTATAAAGTAAAATGTTTGACTGATGTTATTTAGATCTCATAGCTACAAAAGTTAATGATTGCTGTTGTATTTATTGCTCTCATGTCCCGGCACTCCAACACTGCAGCTGCACAAATTTCTCACCATTTAAAGATCAGAGCAACAACAGACACCGGTGTAAAGATACACATTACATGTGGCCTTGTGTAGTTTGTACGTGTTTATTGTTTATAGTGTTACATGTTGTCTTGTTGTGTGCACGTTACATTTACTTGTTTATTGGTTATTGGATACGTGCTTTTACTAATACTTGTTTTTTTTTTTTTTGGTGCATTGCTATATCTGCTCCACGTCTGTCCTGCATGAGATAAATTTTTTTATTTTCACCAAATGCTGCTTTATGTATATCCTGCATGGTTTATGTATTTTCTCCTGTGGCTGCTCACCTGTCTGCTTCATTACTGTCATGATATTTCTATTTTTGTAGCTTTTAGCGATGTTTGAATTAGTTTTTTTAGTGAGCCTTTTAGAAAATCTGGCCAGGGACAACAGATGAAAATTAGCCTTTTGGCTAACTCTGGTATATTTACTGAAATGTTTATTAATATGCAATGTCCCTGTAAAATAAAAAAAATAAAAAATTACATCTGCATGCTATTGTTCATGACCTGATCTCAATGTTAAAGACAATACAGTGTGACAATGACTATAGGAAAGCACCTGCTGTTTAAAGTGATGTAGGTCAACTTCCTTTGTTGTGAATGCAAACATTTCACAACATTTACATGACACATGAGAGGTACAACTCGAACCTTCCAGACAAGTATGTTTCCACCGAATGTGATTTAAATCTCAGTAGTTGTGTATGACGTTTCTGTTTAACTAATAGAAAACCCCTCATTGGAGGAAGCAACAAGAAACCCATTGTGTTGTTGTTGTTGTTGTTGTTGTTGTTGTTGTTGTGTACTGACACAAAGTGCTTCCCGTTTGTAGTATTTATATACACATGGCTATAACCCCCTGCCATTATGTCACATTAGTCACGGCCTGACTTTCTTTCAGCCAGCTGACCTCACAGACAAAAAAAAAACCAGACTCACAGCACGGCTGCTGTTTAAGAGTCTGTGTGTGTAACTTTGGTTTTCCACTACAGCAGTGATGTGTGTAACAAATAGTCCAGTGTAGTAAAATAACAGTAAATGACATAGACCGAATTAAATGGAACATACTGAGGGAGCTTAGCGTCATGAAAGCTCTGCAGTCTGAGAAAATAAAATGCAGTCTAAGAAAATATTTTCTTCTAATTATCTACATGTCTAGATGTCTTCCTGGCTTCCCCCCCCAAAAAAAAGTATTTTGAAAACAAGTTGATACATGACAAAGTCTGTGTAAAAGATCATCCAAGAAGTAAGGTTTTGCAATGTGCATTTCCCATGGACCATTGCTGAACTTTCATACATTTGACTGAAATCTTTAAATTCCATAAAGACACACAACATGAAGCCATAGGTAGGAGTTGAAGAAAAGCATTGATTCCCAAAAGATTTGTTTAAGGGACATGTTCCGTTTAGTTTCAAAGGTTTGGATGGGATGACAGAGCACAGACTTAAGATCTTATTGAATAAATGACAGCAGTGTTATGGCTGTCTTACATTTGGAGCGCAGTTTCAAAATATCGTTTTCAGCCTCTGTCTAAAAATAGCTTTTCTATTAATAAACATACTCTCCATTGGTAAATACTGTAGCATGTCATTCAGTCTTTAAAAGGTTTTCTTTCAGCTGATCTTCTTTGACACTGCCAGCAAACATAAACTAAGCACAGAAGATTAAGAAAGAGAATGGCACAGAAGCTGCCATGTGTTTGTTAGAAGTCATATTTAATATATGATGAAGATATCTTTACCATCTACCTCATATTTCATATTTTCATATTTGTCTGTATTTGCCTAGCTCTTGCTAATGTCCTGTAAATGTGTTTGTCTTGATGTGTCATGACTGTGGTTTATGTTTCATGTTCTGCAGAACAGGAACCTGCTGGAAACCAGTTTTTTAAACTGAGTCAGGCCGGTAAACTGTAACTTAATGTTACTTTTAAACTTTCCTGTATAATAAATTAAATGAAATGAAATGAAGAAATATCAAAGGACATGTTGGTTATGCAGACATGAAGACACCAGATTAAATATACTGTAACAGGTTTGTAAAAACTGTCCCCGTAGAGAGCAGTCCTTTTCTACACTTTATTCAACAGAAGCCTTTTGGTTCTTTGTCACTTTGAATTACATGCAAATTTGTTACAGAATACAAAGAAACGCTCCGATGTCAGCTCATATAAAAAGATAACTTCACATACAAGTTTTTAAAGTTGCCTGTGTGAGAGTAAGCAGAACAGGGTTATTTTGTATTACAAACCAAAACTTTAAAAAGTCTTAGCCGTTAGGATTAAAATACTGTTCACCATACCTTTTAAATGTCATTTTATCAGAAAGGAAGTGAAGAAATGTGGCCATAGGTTCAGTTTGAAAAAATATTTGAACAGCACAGGAGCGCCATCTAGAGATTAAACCGTGTACTTGCGAGTCTTTTAGTGTATATTGGACACCTAAAGGATGTAAGCAGATAAGATTATATCTGATTTCAAGGTGCAGGGAGAGCAAACTGAATCTACTTTTGTACAAAAATGAAGAAGGAATCAGAATCAGAATCAGAATCTGGGTTTATTACCAAGTACATTTACATTTCTCAAGGAATTAGACTTGGTGTATCGGTGCTAAACAATTAACAAGGAAATAAAACAGAACTAGAAACAACTTAAATAATACAGTATAAGAAGATATTACAATATATAAAATAGAATTTAAAATGTTAAATATAAAAAATAAAAAACACAAAATGTAGAAAAGGTGTGATGTAGGAGCTGTGCAGTGGACTATGAGAAAAAATCTTA
Source organism: Labrus mixtus (assembly GCF_963584025.1). Classification (NCBI taxonomy): domain Eukaryota; kingdom Metazoa; phylum Chordata; class Actinopteri; order Labriformes; family Labridae; genus Labrus; species Labrus mixtus. The sequence goes on from NC_083624.1 coordinate 966,200, forward strand.
GTGTGTAACTACTCACAGAGTGCATGTAAGGAAGATACATTTTTAAAGTCCAGTGGGCGTTAATGTAACGCATAAAGAACAGAAATGAATGAAGAATGCTATTAGAATATTTTGATGATAACTTATGAAATTTGTTAATTAAACTATGTTGAAATGAAAACTAAAAGGAAGTAGGCCTACATTTAACCTAAGATTAAAAATCCTATTAGTGGACGCTAATTCCTGTCATATAAACTCCAGAAAAAATATAGATACTCACCGATTTATTTATTAATTTTTTTATGTGAAGTTTAGCAAACAATTCATCATCGCTAACACTGATCACTGAAGGTGAGTATGAAATCTGAGTCCCATACCTGCACAGCCAAAGTAAACAAAACTGAGATTTTAATTATATTACCTAATCAGACATTTTCTCAGTTAGTACCGACCCTGACTGAAAGCTCTACACACACATTAATAAGAAGTTCAAATAGTCTATTACAATTTTAAATATTGGTAATATAGATGAAATATTGATGAAAATATGTCCCTTCTACATGGTACCTCAGTTTTAGCAGATTCAGCTATTAGAGCTCTGAAGGGTTTTGTAGGTAAAACTGGAGTTCTTTTACTCCACATACTGCAAACTGTATCAATCATGTCCTATTTTAGATTATCTGTCAGGAATATGGGGTTACAAAAGATTTCAGAAGTCCCAACATGTCCTTAAACAGGCAATGGGATTCATTTTTGGGACTCCATGCACCTGTTCTGGTATCTACTGGAGATGTATGGGGTGGGACTCCTGTGAAATGAGATGGAGGGTCAGCATGGTGCGGCCTGTGGAGCGGCCTCCAGAGCTGACCTCCCAGCAGGGCGGCCAGTAAAATATCTGATTGAGATTTGTCTGTAAGAGGTGAAAAGACATCTGAAATATTTGATCTAAAAGAGTGTGGATTTGAGAAAAAAAAAATCTAAATTCTAAATCTAAATTAACCAGTGTGGATATGGAGGAGTTTAGATTTCAAGCTCAAGTTAAATGTAATATCATTGGCAAAATAAAAATCTGGCAGAAGTCTAAAATGAGGACTCATTATACATTATACACATAACTATTCATTATACAATGTATTGGTTTATGAACTGGATCATATGTTATATTTGTGTCTGTATATTGGTTGTATATTACATTTTAGTATTTAGGTTGTATCACGTGGGGGAAAAAAAAACCTTCATTACTTATTCCTCATCAAGACTGGACGGAATTGGAGCAGTACTTTAGTAGGCTTTTTATTTATTTATTTATTTTGTTTTTGTTATTAAACATTTCTTAAACATTTCTTGCAAATTTACAAATGTAAAAAAACAAATACAAAATATGGTTATATTCTGTACAGAATTGCCAAGGGAAACAGCTGCCAGGTCAATAATTAACAGTACATCATTTTAACATATAGAAATGAAATGACAATGTCTTAAAGTGCAGTTAATGAGGTCTGGACTGAATATAAGAAAAAAAAAAAGATAAACAATGAATAAAATATACAAGGGCATATCAGTTTTCAGTTTCTAATTCATTGGGAACGTTTCTTCAAAATATCATAAACTGTTTGTGCTATTTTTTCCTTTTACAAATTTTAAGGACTTGAGGTACAATTTAAATTAATTCAAAAAACAGACAAAATTGGGGGATGACTTTAAAAATCTATTTTTGTGTATAAAGAATTTTGCTAGACAGTACTTTAATAGGCTACTTGCTGATAAAACAAATGTCTGGCTCAGGTGAAGTTGCTGTCAAAGGCTGTGTTGGTTGCATCACTGTCAAGTATCTGACAGAGAGGTGAGAGGTTTGTAAACACGGCACATCCTGGACGATACCAACGCCGGGGGGTAGTGACTTACATCGGTGTCTACATTACCATTTTTAAACTCCGCGAGGGAAAAACCGGTTTCTTTTTTTGCTTTTGGCAAGTTTAAGATGAACATTTTTTTTCTCCTGTATTGACATTTTGACGACGGTTTGAAGACAAACAAGTAATTTACTATACAACATCTCCCCGCCTCACCCCCCTCCTCTGGGCGGAAGTGAGCCGTCCGTCCTGAATCAGCTGAGTTTGAGGATCCCGCCCCGTCAGGACTATCGGTGATCCTCTGGGTGATGTTTGGAGAGACCTGCAGTCTGTGGGAGAGAAACACACATCCTCAGGAGAAATAACAGGTTCGCAGCCTCATTTTTCTTTGTGAAACTTGAAATAGATAGTTGTAGCTCTTGTTGTTTTAGCTCGGTAAGCTGGCTCGGTGTTATCTTGAGGTTGTTTTGCAGTTTGTGAGTCAGTGATGCACCTGATCGCTGATTGTGTTGACGGTGTGTTTGTTATCTCTAACGGTACTGTCTCCTCACAATAACCACAGGACTATATTATTTAATATTATTAATTATTAATATCTTATTATTTAATTGCAACCCTATCGTTTACAAAACACGTCAAGTTAGCGCTTGTGTTGGCTAGCTAGCTGCATCTACGATTTTTTTTGTTTGTTTAATTTTTGTACAGAAATGTGTTTAAGCTAGCTGTACGCAAACATGTTTACCTACTGTAATATATTTTATATATTTTTTTATTTATTTTTTTATTTTATTTTATCACAGTCTGTGGTTGTGCAGTTATATAATATGACGTTACCAGCATTAGTCTGGCGTGATGATGCGGTTTATTCACAGGCCAAAGAGCTGCAGGAGCCAAACTGTTTGTTGGCCACAGTTTCTGTTGTGTGCACACTTTGTCCTCTCATCCTCCATCTCTCCGCCACATCTTCTTATTTACTGGTGGTGGTGGTATTGGTGGTGTCAGTCAGGTGACACAGGCTTGTTGTCTGCCATAGTGTGTGTGTGTGTGTGTGTGTGTGTGTGTGTGTGTGTGTGTGTGTGTGTGTCTGTCCACCCTGAAAGCACACACTCCTCTGTCTGCAGAAATACATTGTTTTATAGCACTTGCTGTTTTGCTGATGAATGCAATGAGGAAGTGAGAATGTACTTGTCCATAATCGGCCTGCATCATTTGATTATCAAGCTGTCACCTGTTGGGTTTTTAGGTTCCTCATTTGCTTGAAGGTTGCTCACAATTCAGTTGTGTTTCTGCAGGGTGAAAGGTCAGATCAGCATCAGTGTAGAATAGTCCATAATATAGTATTACTTAATTAATATTAGGTATTACTTATTTTAATAGAGAGGCTTTGAATGAAGAAGACAATTATAGACTAACTAAAATCTAATTATGACAAGGCTGTAGCCAGGATTTTACATTACATTATCATTGCTGTTAGTAGTTGTGTGTGTGGACTTCATGGGTAAGACAGGTCAGTGACTTTCTGATATTTTAAAGATCCATTTTTTAGGGTAGAAAAAGTAGAAGATTTTTGACCCCATAAGGTGTTTGACGTCATCTGTTTTTACAAGAGTAATATGTAACTTGGTTATAGGTAGGTAACCTATTACAGGTAATAGGTGCAGGATCAGGGCTACTTCTTGACATCAACAGTCAGGCCAAACAACAGGACATTTTCATTACAGAAATCCTGAAAGTTTAAATGAAGTATAAATTGATATCTGAGTCTTTTTCTGATGATAACTTTAATGTAGACTTGGCCACACCATATCATTTTTAATGTACTAACTTTTAAGCTCAACATTGTGTGTTAATTTATTATTTACAGGTTTTTTTAGAGTTTTTTTTTCTTTTAAATGTTCCTTCCCTGAACTCTTTGTGTTGTTTATAGTTGTTGCTGCTTCTTAATTCACTGAATTTTCCAGTAAAGTTTGCTCTGTGAAATGTGTGTTAATTTATAATCTATACTGTTTTGGTTTTGTAAGATAAAGAATAATTTGCAAAACGTCCTGTACATTTCAGAAGTAACTTATGACAAACATATGAGATGTAGTTGATACTCAGTCCTAAATTGTTAATAAATCCTTGGATGGATTTGGCCTTGTGTTGGTTGATATTCGTATTGGTAAGCGATGAATTAATGGAAGGAAGACTGTCAGTCGCCCGTTTGTCTAGATCTGGAGTCGACACAGATGCTGATGCTGATGTTGCAATTTTCCTTTGTGCAGGACTAACCTGAAAGTGTTTTGATATTTGATATTTATGAGTCTGTAAGACAACAACATTCAGAAAGAGCGCACTTATGATTAGACACTCAAGTGTTTTTAAATAATTTATTATTTAAAAAAGAGCAACAGATTACCACAGCATTCATAATAATACTGAATATTTGTATTGAATAAAATGCTCCCATGGATTATTCGATGATGAAATCTTGGATTTTTCAGCTAACAGTCTGCTGGTTTTGTTATTAAAACAGAGTCGCTCTGCAGCACGTGTTGTTGGATCTGTCCACGATGGTAAAGCCCCTCAGCTCAGGCACATGCAGTCCAGATGTCTGTGCTCCTCTAATCCCGCTTACCACTCCCCCCCCCCCCCCCCCCCCCCCATCCCTCTGTTTAGCTTTATTCAAATACACTTTATGAACAAACAAACACACACTCACAGACACACACTCACACACACCACTGCTTGTGCCATGTGATTGAAAGCAAGAATGCTGCTCTCTCTCTTTTTATAGTGTGGTGCTTCAAGTTTGTTGTCTTTCTTCCTTTCCTATCTCAGTTCCTCAGTTCCTCATTCCCCATTTAAAGCTGCATTTCTCAACATTGATATAAACGATGCTTGAAATGACATCATTTATTATGGAACTAGCAGCTTGCGTCCATGGAGAATTATCACCTGGTTCTGTATTTTCACATCGGCCCATCTAAGAGTTTTAGCATCTTTTCGGCCCGTTGTTTTATGGCCTAAAACGGTTTGTTTGCAGCTTCAGCTGGCAGCTGTTTTCCGAGAGAAAAGCTGTACTCAACCTTCACCGAACAGCAGGCAGACTAAGTGTGTACATGCTAGTGAGTTATTTAGCTATACTTCAGAGCCAGACTTTTCCCTCATGCGTTGGAGGAGACCAAAACAAAGTTGATAAGATAAATAACCCTTTATTGATCCTCAGTGGGGAAATTCAAGTAGTAGTTGTAGTATTCAAAAGTGGATGTATATAATGTTTTTGTCATAAACACAACCCTTAATGGATGCTAGGGTTGCTACATCTCTGCTGCATGATTAAAAAGTACAAATATTGCTACACTAGTGTCTGCTATCCAAGTTTACAGTATCAGCAACATATAAAGTGATCATGCACAAACACCCCCCCTCCCACCCACCACAAGGCCAAACCCTTAAATGCTGCTTTAAATGTACAGAGCTGAATAATAATAATAATAATAATAATAATAATAACTTTATTTCTATAGCACCTTTTAAAAACTCAGGTTTACAAAGTGCTTTGACAAACAGCAAAAACAAGAACAAACTAAACCAAACACAGAAGAACAGAAACAACAGCAAGAACATAACAAATGCAAAATACTAAAAATAATTAAATACAATTCAACAGAAAAGAACCCAAAGTGCACGATACCCAACAGACATATATAACCCGACCATCACAAGAACCATCACAAGAACCATCACAAGAACCATCATAAGAACCATCACAAGAACCATCATAAGAACCATCACAAGAACCATCACAAGAACCCAGGAAACACAAGAACCATCATAAGAACCATCACAAGAACCATCATAAGAACCCAGGAAACACAAGAACCATCATAAGAACCATCACAAGAACCATCATAAGAACCATCATAAGAACCATCACAAGAACCATCATAAGAACCATCACAAGAACCATCATAAGAACCATCACAAGAACCATCACAAGAACCATCATAAGAACCATCATAAGAACCATCACAAGAACCATCATAAGAACCATCATAAGAACCATCACAAGAACCATCATAAGAACCATCACAAGAACCATCATAAGAACCATCACAAGAACCATCATAAGAACCATCACAAGAACCATCACAAGAACCATCATAAGAACCATCACAAGAACCCTCACAAGAACCCTCACAAGAACCATCATAAGAACCATCATAAGAACCATCACAAGAACCATCATAAGAACCATCACAAGAACCATCACAAGAACCATCATAAGAACCATCACAAGAACCATCATAAGAACCATCACAAGAACCATCATAAGAACCATCACAAGAACCATCATAAGAACCATCAGAAGAACCATCACAAGAACCATCACAAGAACCATCATAAGAACCATCACAAGAACCATCATAAGAACCATCACAAGAACCATCATAAGAACCATCACAAGAACCATCATAAGAACCATCACAAGAACCATCACAAGAACCATCATAAGAACCCAACAACACGAGCTGAGACCAAGAGGACCAAAGATTTAAAAAGATGTAAGAAACTAAAAGAGCTGAAAGCAAATCAGAGCAGGAAAAGAAATAGAAACAAGTGAATAAATTATCAAAAGAAAAAAAAAAAAGTCTTTATGCGTCTGTGTTTGTGCCCAAAATATAACTTGTTTTCTCTGAAAGTGAACGCAGAGCCTCCACAGTATCCTCCCTTCAGACTGAAATACAGGTCAATGAGACCAACAGGCACAAGTCATGAATGAGGACATTTGTCTCCATCGCCCTCTGAGCTTGTGTTTATCAGTGAACAGCTAATAGGATAATTTGATTTGGAGCATCACACACACACACACACACACACACACACACACACACACACACACACACACACACACACACACACACACACACACACACAGAGGTATATGCAGACAGAGTTTATTGCTCTTGTGAGTTTGATCAAATGTCCGTCTCTTTCCTCTAAAACGTTTGTTTGTTTTTCTAGTCTCTCTCTTCCAGAAAGATTTTGCTGAAATGTTGGGATCAGACTGATGCATCATGGACGCTGAGGAGTTAGAACTGCAGAACGACTACCGTTACCGCAACTATGCGTCGGTCATTGAGAAAGCGCTGCGGAACTTTGAGTCTTCCGCCGAATGGGCCGATCTCATCTCCTCCCTGGGCAAGCTCAACAAGGTACAGTCTGATATACTAACAGCTAGTGTTCA